>NC_037677.1:83754359-84004697 GCF_003255815.1 Theropithecus gelada
AAAAAAAAAAAAAAAAAAAAAAAAAAAAAAAAAAAAAAAAAAAAAAAGCACTGGAGACACAGGAACACTGCTCTGGGTTATACGTCAGAGCCTGGTCACTTGTCTTGACAATGACTGTCAAGCCCCACTTTTTAGCATCCTAATTGACATAAACCTCTGAAAGACAGCACTCTTGGGCTGTGTCTCTGCATCATTTTGATATGACCAGAATCCAACTTCATGGTGGAAAAGAAACAGCACTCAGGTGAATTCTGTTAAAAATCATGCTAATGATGCAACTCATAACCTTCAAAGGGACACATTTACAGAGAACTGACAAGTTCAAAGGGCCAGTTACTGCTTTGCCAAATCAAGTCCCTAGCCCAGGACAACAGAACTGGAGCAGTGGCAATGATGTCTTTCCCTCTGCCTGAGCAGTGTGCCATAGAGCCTGATGGCTTTGCTGGCACAGAAGGCTGGGCAAAGCTTGCTCAGGAAGCACGGGTCATCCCTGACAAGCATCTCCAGTACTACTCCATCACTTTCCCAGCTCCCCAGGTGAAGCTTCTCAAGTGCTCAGCTTTCCAACCATTTGGAAAGCAAAAACCAGCAGCAGTGCCTGAACTGACGGCCAAGAAAAACCTAAGGATACAAGGACGTAGATGGAAGTTACTACTCATTAGAATGTGCTATCAAAGGAAGGAAAAGCTACACAATTTTCTGATATTTTTATTTTTCAAATGAAAGTATAGAGCCAGTTCCTCAAAGAATCTCTCATCACAGAGCTCCGCATTTCCTAGAAATGTTTTCAGTGCCTGTCTTTCTTTTGGTGCCTGTAATACTAGTGATTTACACTACTATTACAAAAATCCTACCTGTAACCTACAAAGCAAAGACACTGCAAATTAGAGACATGCCTAATGTATTACTTCCATCACAAAATCCACACACACACTTGTCAGATCTGAGTAGCCTCTAGAAACATTGGTAATTGGTTATCTATTGGTAATTATTCTGCTGCAGAAGGAATAATTAAAAAAAAAAAACTGTTAAATCAGCAACCTCACTTGACATCCATTTTGAAATATTTTTTTCATGTGCCAAAGCCCAAGGCAACTTAGCATTCTACAGACCAAAAATTTCATGCTGCCTTCTATGCCTATTAAGGGGATGCAGAATGTAAGAACATGGAGCTTACAGAGATGATGCCTCTAATTCACAACAGCAAACATCAATTATCTGCACTCCATGTGAAGAAGAAACGCATCCACAGGCAGAGACCCACAACTGACTCGTTTATATCTAGGACTCTGGATAGAAAGAAAAATGGCATTGTGACAGAAAATAGATTGGGAGGCATAACAAATTGGTGCTGAATAAGCACTCTGTTCTAATGAGTTATCCAAGAGTGGTAATTCCAGTTTCCAGGGGAGTAAACATTCAACAGATTAACTACAAAAGGAACCCTGGCAAAAGTGTAAGGATATAGTATGTCATATGTTTAGCTAGCTTTCAAAAAGATCACTCTTGCAATATTTTCTTTATCCTTAGGTGAAACAAAGGAAAGTAATAAATTGATAAAGAGTACTTAGAGACAACTGATTTTTAAAAATCATTTGAGCATTCCTAATTCAGGAATTGTGATGGATTAGATATTTGCAAGGCCCTTCTGCTATACTATAGTTACAGCCTGAATAAATTACATTTAAAAATACTTTTTAATGCACTGGTTAGCTCCGGGTAGAGAAACAAATCCCACGAGAATATAGTGGGAACATGTACTGTTCCTGAGCAAAGAACAGTCACAAGTGAGCAAAAAAGAAAGTTGGAGTTGCCCTGGAGGTAACTATGAATACCAACCAAGGGGTGGGGCAACTAGACAGCCAAGTTTCAGCATGGTGGGGAAAGCCCAGCTTGAAACCTAAGGGAACAGGTATTCAAAGAGAAGAGAAGTGGTCCTGGGTCTGTAGTATCCTCCTGGCTCCTAGTACAAACAAAATTTCAAGAAGTAATACTTCAAGATTCCACGAAATAATTATCAAGCAAATATTAGCATACAATCAAAACTCACCCTGTACACTAGGAAAGAAGCCCAAAAACATTTAGACCACCAAGGATTTCAGACACTGGCATTATCAAATATAGGATATGAAATAACTGCTTAATGATGAGGCCAAAAAAATGAGCAAGCAAAATGAAACCATCAAAAAACACTCAGGCAGATTTAAGGCAGAAATAAAGATTTTAGAAATTTAAAAAACATATTCATTTGAATTAAAAATTCAATGGATAGGCTAAACAGAAGAGCCAACACAGTTAAAGAGAGAAGTATTGAACTAAAAGCTAAATCTTAAATTACAGAATGAAGCAGAGAAAAATGAGAAAGAAAATACTGAACAGAAATTAAGACATAAAGGATAAAAAGAGAAGTTCTAACTTCCACTAAATCAAAACCAGGAGATGATAGAGAGAATGGAGAAAAGACAGCATTCAAAGCATTGGGAGCTGAAAAATATTTAGAGTGGATAAATGAAATAAATTGATAGATACATGAAACACGAAAAATATAAACAGAATTCTTAAAAGAAAGCTGTAAATAGACACGTTGTAATGAAACTGCTGAACATCAAAGACAAATAAACAAACTTAGAGTAAGTCAAATCATCTACTAAAAAAATAGCAAATGAAAGATAAACAGATGTCCTGACAGCAAAAATGAAAGTTATGGACAATGGAACAGTACGTCCACAACACTGGGGAAAAAAATAACTATCAACTAAGAACTGTAAGAGTGAAATAAAGACATTTCAGAAACCAAAATGAGAGACGTTACCACCAAAAGATTCTCAAGAGAAGAAAAAATTCTGAAGAAGCTAAATCTCATCAGAGGAAAGGTAAGGATAAAGAAAGGAAGAGGAATAAGAAATGGTAAGCATATAAAGTTAAAAAAATACCATCTCCATACAATAAAATTGACTAATTTGTATGGTGAAGCAAAGAATAAAACTGATATGCTGAAAAGAACATCTATATACAGAAGGAGGGAGTCCTCATTAGTTTTTTTTTAACTATGAGTTTTGTATTATTCTAGAAGGGGATTAGGATACCTTAAATACTGACTGACTTTAAAACTTCTGTGTATGCACAATGTACTTTCAGGGTAATCATTAGAAGAACAGAAATACAAGTTATAATTTCCAAATCAGCAAAGAAAGAAAAACTGAATAAGAATATAAACCAATAAGAAGTTCAATTCAAAAGAAAAGAAAAAACAAAGATTAGCAATAAAAACATTTTTAGTTTGTTTGTTTGTTTTTGAGATGATGTTTCACTCTTGTCACCCAGGCTAGAGTGCAGCGGCATGATCTTGGCTCACTGCAACCTCTGCCTCCCAGGTTCAAAGCGATTCTCGTGCCTCAGCTTCCCAAGTAGCTGGGATTACAGGGGCGCACCACCATGCCTGGCTAATTTTTATATTTTTAGTAGAGACAGGGTTTCACCACATTGGCCAGGCTGGTCTCGAACTCCTGACCTTAGGTGATGTGCCTGCCTCAGCCTCCCAAAGTGCTGGGATTACAGGCATGAGCCACTGCACCTGGCCGCAATGAAAATATTTGTACCATATAAACAGTTTCAAATTTTTTAGACTATGTTTCAAAAAACAAAAAAAAGGTCAGGCGCGGTGGCTCAAGCCTGTAATCCCAGCACTTTGGGAGGCCGAGGCGGGCAGATCACAAGGTCAGGAGATCAAAACCATCCTGGCTAACACAGTAAAACCCCATCTCTACTAAAAATACACAAAATTAGCCGGGTGTGGTGGCAGGTGCCTGTAGTACCAGCTACTCGGGAGGCTGAGGCAGGAGAATGGTGTGAACCTGGGAGGTGGAGCTTGCAGTGAGCTGAGATTGTGCCACTGCACTCCAGCCTGGGTGACAGAGCAAGACTCCTTCTCAAAAAAAAAAAAAAAAAAACAAAGGGCAGAAACAAGCTTCATTCACTATACAATAAAAGACTGAAATTTTTGTCTAAATTAAAATTATGCACTCTGTTCTCCAAAGGATATCAAAGATGTACAATCACACTATTAATCAGGAAATAAAGATGACAATGATATACTATTTTACATCCACTAGCCTGGCAACAAAATAGCAAATATTGGAGGGAAGGGAGACAACAGATAAACTGTGATCAATTCTCCCCACAGAATTTAACTTAACCAGAAAAATTAGTTTATTACCATTACATGCAACAAGTAAATCTTAAAACATAACAGGGCAAAAAAAAAAATGCAAGCTGCAGAATACTACATGCAATATACCATTCTCTTCAAGCTCAAAATTAAACAAAGCTAAGCAATATATCATTTGGAGATTATATATACAGACATAGTAATCAACATATAGACAGACACAGAAATAGAACACAGAAACAGACATGGAATCAACGATGACGCTAGAGACACTGTTTCATTCATCTTTTACTTTCTAGGTCAAGTTCTTTATCTCATCTCAGATTGGCACTCTGAGCAGCACTGGATTCAACTGTTCAACTCCAGAGAAGAAGGCAGACCTGGTAACAGTGATCTTCCAGGATGAAAGCCTTCATCAAAAGCAATTCCAGACTAAGGGAAAAGGCATGCCCCCAAATGACATATCCTAGTTTATGTGACTTCACATAAACCTGGTTTACGTGATTTCAAATCCAGCGGCATCCTTTTCTGTCATTTCCAGAGACTCAGGCTGACACTGTGTAAACTTGGTTTATGTGACTTCAAATCCAGCAGCATCCTTTTCTGTCATTTCCAGAGACTCGGGCTGACACTGTTTCCTGTGGCCTTTGCTTTACGCATTTCTACCACCCTGGCCCAGACTGCTTGCCTTCTCCAATGAGGGAGCCGGCCTCTTCAAGTGTGTTTCCTACTTTCCCCAAACCACACAGGCCTTTCGTTGGCTAATTTTGCCCCTGGGCACCACAAAGGCCTGGAAGATCCCTTTATGCCAGAGCCTCACACAAATGTCAGAACAAAGCAAGAGTGATTACAAGGAACTTCAGAACCATGAGTTCTTTGAGAATGGGTGAAATGCTGATTCTGACTTACCTATATTGTCTTTTATTACACACCCTCTGCTGTGTTCCAACTTTACTGTTCTTAAAATTCAAAAAGTCCACACTCCTTCAGTCACTGAAGCTTTACCTGGAATAACAAGGACAGAAAATGAGGAAGGAAGCAACCAGAAGGAACAGAAGGGCCCACTTGGAAAAGAAACTCTCTCATATAATCAAATCAATTAAAAACTTGATTTGTGAGAGAAATAAGGGCCACCTGGAAGAAGGAAAATCTCTACCTCCGTCTAAGCCATTTTAACTAAAACTATTAATAGGGGCAGGACACAGTGGGTCACATCTGTAATCTCAGCACTTTGGGAGGCTGAGGTGGGAGGATCACTTGAGCCTAGGAGTTTGAGACCAGCCTGGGCAATACAGCAAGACCTTTTCTGTACAAATAATTTTAAAAATAGCCAGATGTGGTGGTGTTTACCTGTGGTCCCAGTTACTCAGGAGGTTTAGGTAAAAGGATCACTTGAGAATGGGAGGTGGAGGCTGCAGTGAGCCATGACTGCACTCTAACCTGGGCAGCACAGCAAGACCCCATCTCAAAAAAACTATTAATGTCTTGTTAATAGTAACATAATGTTTGCAGAAGAAATCATTATTATTTATAAAGAGCTTTCACATGCATTTTCTCATTGGAGCCATAAGATCTTGAGAACAGACAAGCACCATTTTAAAATGAAGCAGCCAAAGTTCCCAAAGGTTAGGGAAATTTCCACCAATCACTCAGCCAGCAAGTATCAAAGAAGAAATCAGTGCCCAGCTCTACCAACCCTTGCTCCAAACTCTTCCATGACACCATACAACATAATAGTTTCAACTTGAATAACAATATTTATTATTTCCTCCTGCATAGATATGCTTTTCTTAGACAACAGATAGAATGGCTTTGCATGCTACGTGACCAACACTGCGATAGGATTAATGTATTTACCACAGACAACCCAAAGGGTAGAAAATCCACACAAAGGTAGTCAAGAAACACCTTATCTTTTCTGCATACTCTACTTTTCCCTTTAAATCATAGTTATACTTGCTGGGATTTTTTGTTTTAATTTTTTTTTCTTTTTTTTTTTCTTTGAGACAGAGTCTCAGGCTGAGTGCAGTGGCACAGTCATGGCTCACTGCAGCCCATGGGCTCAAGCAATCCTCCCAACTCAGCTTCCCAAACACCTAGGCCTTCAGGTGCATGCCACCATGCCCAGCTGATTTCTTTTAGTAGAGATGGGGTCTTGCTATGTTGCCCAGGCTGGTCTCGAAATCTTGGACTCAAGTGATCTTCCCACCTCAGCCTCCCAAAGTGCTGGGAGGCATGCACTACCATAACTGGCTTTTAAATTTCTGTATTCGGAAATAATTTCAAGCTTACAAAAGAGTTGTAGAATAATACTAGTACAAAAGTATCCAGGTACTCTTTACCCAGATTCACTTATTATCAACATTTAACTCATTTATTTAACCATTCACTCACTCTGTCCATTCATTCATTCGACATTTTTTTCTGAGCCATAAGGAGATAAGTTCAGTACAACACAGCACTTTACCTCTAAATACTTCAGAATTTATTTCCTAAGAAAAAGAATATTCTCTTACACAACCACAATATAGTTATCAGCCTTAGTAAATTTAATATTTATATAATACTTTAATCTACTGCCATATTCAATTAACCCAGTAACACCCTTTATAGTATTTCTCTTTCCTCCAATTCAGATCCAGTCCGGTGTTAGATACTGCATTTAGCTGCCGTTACTCTTTAGCTTCCTTTCACCTGAACAACACCAGCTTTCCTTTGTCTTTTATGACACTGACACTTTAGAAGAATACAGCCTCTCCCCCTTTTTATATTAATAGAACATTTCTATTTTGACTTTCATGACATTTCCTCAGGTGATTCCTGATGATTCAGTTCAGGTTATGCATTCTCAGAAAACTTCAAAAGTGATATTTTCTTATCTGGATATCACATCTAAAGGCACAAAAAGTACATCTGCCCCAGTTTGGTTATGTTAATTTTGATCACCCAGCCAAGGTGTTGTCCAACTTTTCCAGTGAAAAACTACTACTTTTTCCCTTGCAGCTAACAAGTAATCTGTGGGAAGACACTTTAAGACCATGCAAATATCTTGTCCCTCATCAAAATTTCCCTCTAGATTTAGCATTCATTAGTGATGTCTGCCTGATAAAAACTTTATACTATGATGACTGCAACATGCTGACTTTCCCAACTCCAGCAATCCCTCCATATTGCCATCCATTACTCAGCATTCCACATTGTTTACCAATATATCTACTTATGATCACCGGAGATACATGAAGTCCTATTTTTTTCAATGACTTATTATTTATCTTTGTACTTATTTTGGTGCTCCAACTGTCTCAGACTTAGCCAGTGGGAAGCCCTTCAAGCTGGTTTCTGTATCCCTGTGACATACTACCTCTTTTAAAAATATTTTCTTACTTTTATTTCCTTACTTTTTGATATTTAAAAAAAATACTATGGGCTCATCTTGTATCTACCCTGTCTCTGACCTGGATCCTGTCAATTCTCCAAAAACCACTGGTTCCTTTCCATGGAGAATGCTATTAGAGACCAAGATCTGGTATTACCCACTTTTATAGTCATTGTTCATATCTATTGATTATTATTTTGAATATGGGTCACAATCCCCTGCTACTTTGTATGCTTCTTTCCATTATAAGGTAAACAATTGGAGGGTGTTCAGTTTGGCTCTGGTGGCAGCTAAATTATTGGTGGGTCCTCTTGATCCTGCCAGTCTTGGTTTTACACTTGGTTAAGATGAGTTTATTTCACTTATGTCCTTAGTCCAAGCTTACGGTCCTTACTGTAAGGTACGGATGGTCTTTATTCCTAGGATGTGATGTCTCAACAGAATGGCTATATGATGTCTCAATAGAATGGCTAAGGCATTCAGCAAGGTCTCTTCACCTTGCTAGGCCAGAAACCCAATCACTCTCAGTAATACATGACCTTTGGTACCGCCATTCTGTTCTTAGCCTAGTAGCAGCTGCTCTTTGCAGGGCCTCACCCCTCAAGTAGCTCCCTCCTCTCCAGTACCCTGCCATACAAATCCCAGCCTCTTCAGCCGCCTTAAACTCCAATCTCTGCCCTCTCAATGCTATGAGACTACCATGCTCTGCTAGGGTTCACCTCCCTATATCACAGCAGGGAAAGTATTTAAGCAGGAAACCAGAGCAAATGTGAGTCCCCCTCTTGTGATTCTCTTCTCTCAAGGATCACAGTTCTGGATGCCTGCTGTTCACTGCCTGAAAACCACTGCCTCATAGACAGTAGTCCTGTTTTCTACTTGTTTATCTTAGGAGGCAAGACCAGCACCTATTACTTCTCTCTTTTTCTCTTTATGCCTTTAATAGTAAATGGTGATTGAGGAAGACAGGTCTGCTCTACTGGGAAGGGTTAAGACTCAAATATTTTCAATGTATAATAAATGCTCTTTACTTAAACATTTCAAAGAAACTCACTTTCTAACAATCTGTTTCTTACAAATGTATGTGCTTACTTTAAGCACAGCACTGTAGCAAGAAAAATGTTCCCTATTGGGGAGGCAATTCCAAACAAATGACACGGAAATGTCCCTGTTTCTTCCAAAAAGCTGACACTCACTTCAGATAGCCAGCTGGCTATCACTCTAACATGCATTTACATTTATTTCCATAACCCTTCCTCCTATTGGCATAACAAAGCAGTAGAGCCTATTCAAATTAATGAAAGTTAGTTGCTCTTCATTTCTCTTGTTTATGTGCCTGTTCTTAGGGATGGAGAAAAGACTCCTTTTCATATAAATCATTTTCTGGTGTATTTCCATGTCTACTTATAACCACTGTTGAGAAAATAACTAGAAAATAAATAATCAAAAATAAAACTTGCAACCCCAGATACAAAGCTAAACAAAAGAAAACTGGCAAATAAGAATAGTATTTTACCAAATACTGTGAGAAAACATGATTTTGCAATCACAGGAAAATGGAGAACAAGTCTTTCCCTGCACAAGCCAGTAGATTTGTGCCTGTGGCACACTGCGTGCACGTGTGCACACACAGGCATTCCACAGTTTGCAGACTGAAATGTGGGACACCCTCTTGCTACTTCTTGGGCAGAATTCCTTCACATTAGAAATCCATATTTCAGCTCATCTAATTCATTTTCTCACAAGGAATCAATGCACGACAAATTGTACCTTTCTTTGGTTCTACTTCAGGTCCCCTGGATCTTCAAAGTGAGCATCTGATGTAAGCAAAATGCTTAATTGTCCTTTTGTACTCCTCACTGTCCAGGCATTCCTAATCTTCTTGGGGCTCTTAGAACAGTCTTCTCACAGGTCACAATGTCTCCTGTAGACCTTGTTGAATTCTGTTTCCTCAAGTCTGCATGTGTCCAGCACCCTAATGAGGTACAAATTCTTCTGTGTGACCCATTTCCCAGGAATGCAGTCTGAGCCCCCGGGCTTGATAAAACAAGACCTCCAAGAACTGCTCCCAGTCCCCCTTACCATTTCATCCCCTAACACTTTATGCTGCATCACTAGTGAAAAACTTGTAGCCATTCCCCCTTCATGAAACACCCTTTTCCTCATTTCTTCTCTTGACTGACTCTGAAAATTTTTTCACGATCACCATTCAAAGCTGGATTAGTTCATTCAGAGCTGGATTCAAAGTGCCCCAGCCCTGTGCTCACCTTTATAAATGAACTTCACTGAGTGCTTTTGATATGCTAAGCATGGATGGGCACTTAACATGTATGATCTTATTTAGTGCTACTACCAGGTCTGTAAAGTAGGTGATATTTATTATTATCAGCCCATTTACAGATGAGCAAACATGAAGAAAGACTACACAGCATCCCAATGTCACGCAGCTGGGGAGTGGTGGAGCCACAGAGTTCATAGGCTTTTCATTACAAACAACATGAAACATAATTAGCTGAAAAATTAACAGCATAATAGGTACTTCCAGGCAAAAGGCCCAGAATGTCAATGGTGACCCTATGACAACACTGAAAGGGTAAAAATAAGATGAGAGTAACTCATCAGAATCCTTCAGAAGAGGGTGCAAAAAGAGACCTATAAACTAACATCAACTATAATGCCCATAATAAAGACCAAAATATTTTACCAAGACAGGGTGACCAGCAATTTCAAAGAATCAAGTAATGTACACATGGTTCAAGCAAAATAATATTTAAAAGAAGTGGCAGAAATAGGAAAGAATTTTCTTACTAGGGATTAGAAAAAAAAGCATTAAATCAAAGATTAAGAAGAGCTCTCAGAGGAAAGAATCTGGAATATTTGAATAATTAAATCAATTCTGTCCTCAAGAAGTTCTTATACTGGGTAACAAATAGCATCCTTTATTGGGTTTACATGTTGGCTCCTACACAAATTGAATGAGTGAAGATTAGTGAATAGGAAAAATCCTGTTGCACCCCATCTGGGCCCTGTGTGCTACAGATCCAATATGTCCATTTCTGGCTCCAGATTGTGAAGGTGGGGTGTAAAGGAAGCATGAACAGGAATGCTGATGACGTGCTCCTTTCAAATGCCACCCAGACAGCCTCATGAAGAGCAAGGTAGAGAGGATCAGTATTTCAGTACAGGCATCACTCAAGCAGGTTACCCTTCTTCACTGGTAGAGACCAAGATGCTCGGTCTCTTGGTTAGACCTTGACTGTGAAGATCTTAATCTCACTTCAAAATAAAAATCAAGCAAGGTCAAAGTTATCAATGCTGGGCTCTACACTTCTCCAGAAAATTGAAAAACAGAAAAGAATCAAAAGTAGAAAAGTAAAGATCACTGAAATCTAATGTGAGGTATGAAATTCCCAGAGAAAGTTTTGTCTAGGGAAAACAAGGGAGATTCTACCACTTACCATCATTTTAAGCACTACTCTGCTATGAGCAATGGATAGCATTTTTCCATTTCCACCAAAGACAGAGCAGTGAAAACAACTTTAACCTATAAGAATTTCAGCTTTAAGACAGTGACTTTCTCCAAAGCAAGAACTTTTAACTAAGGAGTCTATAGTTTGTATTCCCATGACAAAGGTTGCCATGTTAATTATTAAAACGTAGAACTCCCAAATTGGTATTCCTGTAGAATATGTGATTTTTACCTCAGGAGTTTTGATAATAATCGATAATACAACCATTTATTGAGTGCTTTGCTACAGGCCAAAAGTCATTCAGGGAGACCTGAGGGAAACCCCAGCTCTGCTAGTGCTGTGGGATTCACATGTGTATTAGCCCGTTCTCAAAGTGCTATGGAAACTACCTGAGACTGGGTAATTTATGAAGAAAAGAGGTTTACCTGACTCACAGTTCCACAAGCTTAACAGGAAGCATGACTGGAAGGCCTCAGGAAACTTACAATTACAGCAGAAGGCCAAGGGGAAGCAAGCACCTTCTTCTAACGGTAGTAGGAGGGGGTGGTCAGTGGGAGAAGTGCCACACTTTTAAACCATCAGATGTCGGAGAACTCACTCACTATCATGAGAACAGCATGGGGGAAATCCGCCCCATGATCCAATCATCTCCCACCAAGTCCCTCCCCTGACACATGGGGATTACAACTCGAGATTTGGGTGTGGACACAGAGCTAAACCATATAAACACACAATCTCCCTGTTTCAATGCACAACTTCTTCTCTGCAGGGATAAGACCAGTGCAAATTAAACTTACACTTACAAAATAGGATAATACCTGCTTTGCGAGGTTTGAGAAAGGATTCAGTTAAGTTAATCTTATTTACCCTGGGTCTCTCATGTAGCAAGCACTTCATAAATGTTAGCTATTATTACTGGCAAATAATTTTAACTTTACTTGGGTCAACTTCTTCCTGCTATTCAATCCCTGATTCTGTTAAAGGCAAGAGAGGGTGTTTAGGTCAATGAGAGTAATACAACTTCAAGACGAAAAAGAACTGGCTGGCTGGGTGCAGTGGCTCACGTCTGTAATCACAGCACTCTGGGAGGCCGGGGTAGGTGGATCACGAGGTCAAGAAATCGAGACCATCCTGGCCAACATGGTGAAACCCCGTCTCTACTAAAAATGCAAAAATTAGCCAGGCATGGTAGTGCGTGCCTGTAGTCCCAGCTACTCGGGAGGCTGAGGCAGGAGAATCACTTGAACCTGGGAGGCGGAGGTTGCAGTGAGCGGAGATGGCGCCCCTGTACTCCAGCCTGGTGACAGAGTGAGATTTCGTCTCAAAAAAAGAAAAAGAACTGGCCATGTGTTCAACCATTCAGCCCATCCACAGCCATCCACTCCCTAAGTAGACATTGATGGTGTACCCATCACACATGGAGCACTGGGGTAGGCCTCTGTGCGGAAAGTCAAAATGAAAATGGCACAGCCCACAGCATTGCTCAAAGGACATCATCACCTTATTGTTAATCACAAACACTTGTGGAATATTCCCCATGTGCCAGACAGTGCTGCAAGCAATGTGTATGTGTGTACGTGTTTGCGCACATACTTTTAAGCATCTATATTTGCTCTTTTAATCCTCAAAATAACCCTTTAAAGTATTACTTACTTTCCCTAATTTACAGATGAAAAACTGAGGCACAGAGAGAAAATATAACTTGCTCTCAGTTGCACCGCCTATAATTGGCAGAGCTGAGATTCAGCTCCTGGCTATCCAGTTTCAGAATCTTAGGCTCCTCGGGCGCGGTGGCTCAAGCCTGTAATCCCAGCACTTTGGGAGGCTGAGACGGGTGGATCACGAGGTCAGGAGATCGAGACCATCCTGGCGAACACGGTGAAACCCCGTCTCTACTAAAAAATACAAAAAAACTAGCCGGGCGAGGTAGCGGGCGCCTGTAGTCCCAGCTACTCGGGAGGCTGAGGCAGGAGAATGGTGTAAACCCAGGAGGCGGAGCTTGCAGTGAGCTGAGATCCAGCCACTGCACTCCAGCCTGGGTGACAGAGTGAGACTCCGTCTCAAAAAAGAAAAAAAAAAAGAAAGAAAGAAACACTTACAGAATCTTAGGCTCCTAGCCACTTCATATGCTGCCTCTCCCTAGACGTGTCCGCTAAGAACTAGAGTGAAAACAGACTATGATAAGGGTCCAGTAGGAACATAAATGAAGTGTGGTGTTTATGGGTTACTTGTGCTATCTTGACACATAACAGAAAGAAGAGGCCTTTAACTAGAAAATGATGTGTTTAAGCACACGGTAGCAACCCAGACTGAAAGTCATCCAAAAAACACTTGTGTCTGTCACCCTGAAAAGCCATCTTCTCAGTTATTTAACACATGCTACAGGGAAAGAAGAGGGCTAAGAACCTGGGCTTAGAAGTCAGACATGCCTGGATTTGATTGGCAGGTCCTCCAATGACAACTCTGTGGTCTTCAACAAATAAATTACTTGACCTGTCTCTTCAATATCCTCATTGTAAGGATTAAATGAGAAAATTTATGAAAGAGTTTAGTTGTAGGACATGGCTCTAAGTACTAAATAAATAAAATAATAAAAATACTAAATAAATAAATTGTTGCTATTTTCCTTCAAGACTCATTCCTAAGTAACATTTAAGAGTACCAAGTACACAGTATCAGTCTATAAACCAAAAAGTATGCAACCTACAGGATTTGAAATACATTGTGGATTCATTATGATATCAATAAGTATGAACTATTAAAGCCCAAAAAGTATGATACATCTGTGCTTCAAAATGCTAGAGAAAAAAAAATCCTTTCATCTTATGAGATAAGAGCAGTTGTGTATTAGGGGACTACTTTGTCCTCAGTCCTGTAACAGGTACAACATAGATTTTACTTAATCTTCAAAACCACTCCGGGGTTTGTCAAATGATCCTGATTTTACAGATGAGGATTCTGAGTCTCTCAGAGGTTGAATGATTGACTCCAGGTCACACTACCAATACACAGCAGAGATTATTGCTTAAAACCAAAAGACTTACCAGTGAGGCAGTCAGACACATGGCCATTCCGCAAAGCATTTCCTTGGCACCAATCAGAATGTCATCAAGCAACATCCCAATATTATCAATATCTAAATCCCCATTGCACATACTGTGCTTTAAAGAAGCCTAGGCTGGGTGGTAGCTCACACCTGTAATCCCAGCACTTTGGGAAGCCAACGTGAAAGGATCGCTTGAGCCCAGGAGCCCTAGACCAGCCTGGGCAACACGGGGAGACCTCTGTCTCTACAAAAAAAATAAAAACTAGCCAGGCTGAGGTGAGAGAATTGCTTGAGCCCAGGAGGCTGAGGCTACAATGATCCATGATTGCAACAGAGCAAGAGTCTGTTTCAAAAAAAAAGGAGAAGCAGCAGCCTAAATCACTGATTGGGAGGTTGTGATATGCCACTGGTGAAAGTGACATACTACTAGAAATCTCATTCCATCATCCAGTTTAGTCAGAATGTCCCTTGGAAACATTGTCAAAGATGGGTAATTTACAAATTGCCATAGCTATCCAAAAGTGACTATATTTCCACAGCAACACATTGGTTCCTACAGCTGGAACATGCGGAAAACAAAGGAACATCAATGGCATTAGACAGGATATGTGTATGTGTTTCGGGTAGGTGTGGATACAGCAGGAAAAGGTAAAGCCAAAGATCCATTTCTAATTTTGTTGATAGCAGAACATCCTTACCACCAAGGTTCGAATCAATTACTTGTAAACATTTTTGTTTATGGTTTTCTGTGTGTCGCCTGTCCTCAAGAAAAAAGAAGGCAGCAAGAAAGTTCACTATGTAAATTCTAAGACTCAACTCTGCCTCTAATACTTCCAGACTATAATTGCCATCCCTGAAAGGGCAGAGTTCATATTTTGGAGACCACTGTATCCTTACCACAATACAATGCTAGGTAAACTTAGGCCTTCAATAAACATGGATGGATGTTCACACTCAGTCATAATACAAAATGCAGAGGAAAAAGGTGTGAGGGGCTGCCCAAGGAGGATTACTTACTATTACACTGCTCTTTGGAACTTAATAGTCATAGAAACGTGGAATTACAGGAGGTTCGATTTTCTGAACTTTTTTTGAATAAGCACATCTTACACTTCGGGGGTGAAAAACGCCTCCCTATTCCCTTTGACTATTAAAAATATTTGCCAATATTATTAAATACTTACAGGTCTAAAAAATGCCATCTAATTGACTATTTCAGAAATATGAATCATACATGCAAAAATTTATTGTAGCATTGTGCTTGACACAGCAGAAATAAAGAAGAACAAGTCCGGGCCAACTACGGTTGAATGGAGGGACAGACTCTAAACAAATAATTACCATACCGTACCATGCAACTGGTGCTTTTGGAAAAGGAAAACCATGTACTGGAGGACCCAGAGGAGGGAATGACTAACACTGCTTACATTTCAATCCCACACCACAAAAAAAGGAGTTTTCTTTCCTCCAATATTCTTTGCAATTTTGTTGTCCAATCTTCACTATTTCCTTCAAAGCGAAAAAGCAGCACAGTCCCTCTGTATACTAAATACTCCTAAATAGCAACTGTGTTTCTCAATCATCATCCCATCCCCCGAAAACCTGCACATTGCCTTAAATAAGAAGTTTCCGCAAACTAATGATCAGCCACTCTGTTAACACATAGTTTGATTATTTTAGATTAGCTTCATCAGAATTTTTTTGGCCCTAGTGTTTCCTCCAAAATTCCTGGCCTTCTTATAGTCAATTAAACTGTATGTGCTTTCCTATCCAAAAATCTTAAAGACACATATTTTTCTAAAATTTTCTAACACCATCATTAGAAGTTCATTTCATTACATAATTAAAAATTAACTTGATAATGCTGTCAGTATGACTGAACATTAAAATTATTTCTAAATTTCTGATAGGACAGAAAGGGAAAAGGGCAGGCCACATAATTCTAATCAAAGGAAAACATATAAAAGGGCTTTCCTCCTAAAGGAAAGCAGAATCTTCTTTTTTTTAGAGACAGGGTCTCACTGTGCCGCCCAGGCTGGAGTGCAGTTAGCATGATTATAGCTCACTGTAGGCTTGAATTCCTGGGCTCCCAGCGATCCTCCCACCTCAGCCTCCCAAGTAGCTAAGACTACACATATGTGCCACCACACCTGGCTTTTTTTTTTTTTTTTTCTGTCCTGATGGGGTCTTGCTATGTTACCCAAGCTGGTCTCAAACTCCTGGCCTCAAGCAATGCTCCCGCCTCGGCCTCCCGAAGCACTGGGGTTACAGGCATGAGCCACTGCGTCCAGCACACAATCCTCTTTTTTAACAATAGTTTATATAATACATGCAAATACAGTGTGGTTTCTTCCATTTTCACTAAAAATTTATGAGGATAATACTAAAGTGTGCCTCAGGGAAAAGAATATTGGAAAGGGAGGCACTGAAAATGTAGAAATAAACACCTTTTTCTTATTTCAAGTTAAAAAGTACTAGATAAGATGACTGAAAACACATGAAGCAGGGAGGTTTCACAAACAGGATGGTCTCTAACACAGGACCTTCTAGGAAAACCATTTGGATGTGGTCTTTTATACAGGACAATCCCAGAAACAACAGAAAAGGTTTTCTGAAAATTCAACAACTACTTCACTATTCAGAAGGTCGTCATCTCACTTAGCTAAGGCAGGCACCATTTATACCTCAGCCCCACCACCTGATTGCTCTGAAGCTTGTTATCAGTGAAAATCTTGCTATCACCCATGTGTGCTCATGGGTTTCATATTTTAAATAGAACATACATGTGTAGACTACCTTTTAGTACCTTACTCTCTGCTCAACTTTTACTTTTCTTAATAGTAAAAAGCTATTCTATTTGTTTGGGGAAGTGCCATACTTTACTATTCCCTTACCTTTGTGCATCCTATTCATTTCAAAGTGACTTAGAGCACACTGTTCAACAAACATGATACAAGTGTTTGGTACACAATCACCCACAAGCTGCTGCTCTACAGGTCTGTTAGCATGGTTAGTACTGAACGAGAGGTAAGAGCTAGTCACTGTACTATACATGTGACAAAAGTCTTCTTGAATCCCCACAATGTCATTCAAACTAGGGCCTAGCTCTTTATCTGCCCACTCCACCACCTGCCCTACAAAGGGATTGGATCCACTCATCCTACCCAATGGTCTGAACGTCTTCCTCCTCTCTGCTGCGGCCCACCTTCCCAACCTGCCCACTGCTTGAATGCATGCTTGGAAGGTGTACTACCTATACCAATACCACCATCTCCACCTACTAAGAATTTGGGATATGCCAGATAGCTTTAATCCAAGCAATAGCAGGATAAAGTAGGCACCAATCTCATCTTACAGATAAAGACGCTTACAGATAAAGTTCATAGAGAATGGTCAGTAACCAGCATGCAAGTTGTCAAGCCAGGATTGCAACCCAGATTCTGAGACCAAATTCTGGCTTGGGACTGAATTATTTACATTCATATGTACACAGAAGGTCCTTGAATAACACCGTTTCATTCAACTTTTTTTGTTATAACACTGATGAGGAAAAAAAATGGTTCCTGGTCAGGGTCACTGTCCATGTGGAGTCCGCAAGTTCTTCCCATGTCTGCATGGGTTTTCTCAGGTACTCTGGTTTCTTATCCAGTTCCCAGAGATATGTCCGTTAGGTTCCCTGGCATGTCTCCATGGTCCCAGTCCGAGAGAGAGAGAGAGAGAGAGAGAGTGTCTGTGTGTGTGTGTGTGTGTGTGTGTGTCCTGTGATGGGATGGCATCCTGTCCAGAATGTGTTCCCACCTTGGGCCCTGAGCTGCTGGGATAGGCTCTCTCACCCAAAACCCTGAACTAGAACAATTGGATGAATAATCATCTTGTTTGTATCAATTTTTCTTAAGTGTAAGTATAGCTCATATCCACCTCAATGTTTAATATTAGAAGAGTTTCGGTCCTTATTTAGAAGTTTGGTGATGTTTTGTGGTCAGAAATATGCCATAGGAACTTATTTCTTGTTTATATCAATTAGCCCATGAGAAAATTGGTTTCTTAACATGTCGTTTCTCTTAAGAATCTTAAGTTTCCAAGAACCTATCGATGACATTAAGTGAGGACTTACTGTTGTTAAACCTTGCATCAAGTCAAATTATTTTTCTTAAAGCTCTAAAATTGCAGAATTTGGTTTATGAGTTCCCTATGCAATCTTCCCCAAAATTCATGATTTGGAAGGTGGTTTTTAGGTCTTTAGCCCCAGGCAAAGCAGTCCATCTTTTTTTATTGCTACATGGATCAGGTTTGGATTTCCCAGACTTGCTATGACTGTAGAATAGACTGATAGCTGATTTCTTTGAATGTGTGATTACTTCAGTTCATGTAAGCAATCCACCAAGTGCAGTTACTAGGTACCAAGTGCTGAGTTAGATGCCAGGAACAGTAACAGTAAGACATGAATTCTGACAGCACCGAGTCTGGTGGGGCATACACAACATGCTCAAAAATAAATGAGACAGGTACCACATAAATCCAAAGGATGAGATATTGATCTTCATGAAAAAAAAATGCTGAGTATAAATAGAATATTTTTAAATACTCTTCTATTTTGAGTGGACCAATGTTTCCACATAACTTCTCTAAAAACAGAAACACTATTACATAAGTATTGCAATCTCACTGAAATCTTTGACAAAGATGGTGAAAAATAAATAGAGAGAGCTTTTCCCCCCAATAAATTCTTTTATTTTAGGTTTACTTTTTTTGTTTTAATTGTGATAGAACTGGCAAAGGTCAGGATTAAGGGATTTTTTTCCCCTTAATTCAAAATACCATTAAGATGAATTTTTCTTTTTAAACTTATATAATATAACAGTCCTTCCTTTGTTCTGATTATCAGCACTGTCAATCAAAAGCACTCATTAATATTGGTAAGTTGAGACGTACAGCTTGAAACTCTGAAAGGTCAGTGAACAAATGTTTAATAATCAGATCAGCTTTAACATAGGAATTTGAAAATAAGAAACAGGAAGCTTCAAACTTTTCTCTAACATTATTTGAATTGTCAATTGTTTACATACGGTGTTTTGCCTTATCTCTTCAGAACCTTTTAAAGGTTGTTATTTGTAAGTGAACACACACATTTTTCTTAATTATGTTCAGGAAATAATAAATAATTATTATTATTATAAAAGAGAACATATATAAATCTATAAGGAAAACACTAAACCTTAAATAGAAAAAAAACAGATAAAAATATATAAAGTTTATATACACACAAATGTAAATTACATAAGAAAAACAGAAATGGCTAATGAACACAAGGTTAAATGAACCATGTTACATATAATATGATATCCTCTGCACCGGTTAAAAACAAAAAAGGAAGTTGGGTGCGGTGGCACAACCCTACAGTCCCAGCTACTCGGGAGGCTAAGGCAGAAGGATCACTTGAGCCCAGGAGTTCGAGTCTAGCCTGGGCTACGCAGTAAGACCAGATCTCAAGGAGAAAAAATAAGGAAAGTTAAAAACCATAAATTTATCCCCAAATTATATAGAATATAAGTTCTTAATGCCCAATAAAACTGTGCATCTATGTATTTAACTATCTGCACACACACATTTTAAGTATAGCAAAAGGTCTACAAAGATACACTCAACTGATAAAAGTGGGCACCTGTAGGGATGGAAAGGGAAAGAGAGAGAAGACAGTCAAAGAGGGCTTTGTCTGTAGTGTTAAAATCTTTTGAGATGTATTCATCTATCATTTGCATAACTAAAAAGAAGTTAAAATATAGTACTGGGCACATTAAAAATAGTGTAACAAATGGACATTGTGGACATTGGCTCAATGTAACCTATTATTCGAAGGAATGTAAATTGAACCAACGCAATACTTCATATTAAATCGGCACTTTAAAATATTCAATGCTAATGATAGTAAAATGAGATTAATGCTTCCCTACACAGGGAACCATTATCCATCAGGAGCCTTAAAAATGTCCATGCTGTGTTCTCACTCATAGGTGGGAATTGAACAATGAGATCACTTGGACACAGGAAGGGGAACATCACACACCAGGGCTTGTTGTGGAGTGAGGGGAGTGGGGAGGGATAGCATTAGGAGATATACTCAATGTAAATGATGAGTTAATGGGTGCAACACACCAACATGGCACATGTATACATATGTAACAAACCTGCACGTTGTGCACATGTACCCTAGAACATAAAGTATAATAATAAAAAAAGATTCCAGTTAAAGTGGAAAAAAAAAATGTTCATGCTGTTTGACACAGTTCCAGTTTGAATCTATCTTAAGGAAATAATTAGAAATGAGGGTAAAATTCATATTACTATTTTCACTACTAAAATGCAAAATTGCCTAATTGCCTAATTCAACAACAGGGAAGCGATTTACAAAACTGAGATATCCACACAGTTGAATAGTATGCAGTCATTAAAAATTTTACTCATGCAGAAGTGCTTCAGATATTAAATGAGGACAGCAGTATGCAAAAATAGTCTTAAAATATAAAATATGTACACGTGGAAAAAGAATAGGCAAAATACACCAAATAGGTTAACAAAATGATAGCTGTGTTCTCACACCTTTCTTTTTCGGTTTTGTATCCACAGCAACTAGAACAGTTCCCACTCATGGCAGCAGGCATGCAGACATTGCTAAGTAAATAACTTTTCCATTAAAAACAATAGCTATTGGCCAGGTGTGGTGACTCATGCCTGTAATCCCAGCACTTTGGGAGGCCAAGGCGGTTGGATCACCTGAGGTCAGGAGTTCAAGACCAGCCTGGCCAACATGGTGGAACCATCTCTACTAAAAATGCAAGAATTAGCCAGGTGTGGTGGCGGGTGCCTGTAGTCCCAGCCACTTGGGAGGCTGAGGGAGGAGAATCAGTTGAACCTGGGAGGCAGAGGTTGCAGTGAGCTGAGATCACATCACTGCACTCCAGAATGGTGATAGAACGAGAGTCCATCTCAAAATAAATAAATAAATAAATAAAATAACTATCATCTTAAAAAGTATCTAGCCTTTTTCATTGTACCGTGGTTGTTCGTATGAAGCATGCCTATGCACAGAATTTATTCTGAGAAATACTGCTGCAAGTATTTCCTTAGAGCAAGCTTAATTTTTTTCCTTTATTTTTTTTTTTTTTTTTTTGGTCAGGGGGTTGGAGTCTTGCTCTGTCACCAGGCTGGAGTGCAGTGGCGCCATCTCGACTCACTGCAACCTCCGCCTCCTGGGTTCAAGCAATTCTCCTGCCTCAGCTTCTCCAGTAGCTGGGACTACAGGTACAGGTGCACCACCACACCCAGCTAATTTTTGTATTTTTAATAGAGGTGGGGTTTCACCATGTTGGCCAGGATGGTCTTGATGTCTTGACTTCATGATCCACCCGCCTCAGCCTCCCAAAGTGCTAGGATTACAGGCATGAGCTACCACGCCTGGCCAAGCTTAAATTCTTAATGGGCTGATTCACTGATACCACTCTATGATCTCGGGCTCTAGGTGTGAAGATGGAAACTTGACTCTTCTGAACATCAGCTCTAGTGTCTGAGATGCTTTCCCACCTCTGATTCAGCCACTTTTTGGGGGAGAGGAGCCAAGCTTGGCCTTTATGGCTGTTACCCAACCCCACTCAGAGACATGAATGTATGACGTCTCAGTGGAAATTTCCTAGGCAGAGCTTCAATCTAGACAAATGTAGTTAGTATTACTGTATTAGATTTCGTTTTTATACATTCTTCTTCTTTACTGTATTGATATCCCTTCTTGCTTCACATTCTTTAATTGACTTAAGTTCTTCCCCCACACACATCCACTCCTTGTAATCAAAATCCTCATTTCCAGCTGGGCACAGTGCTCGTGCCTGCAATCCTAACACTTTGGGAGGCTGAAATAGAAAGATCTCTTGAGTCCAGGAGTTTGGGACCAGCCTGGGCAAACACCAAGACACCATCTCTACTAAAAATCAAAAAATCAAAAACTAGTCAAAAATGGTGGTGCACGCCTATAGTCTCAGCTACTCAGGAGAATGAGGTGGGAGGATCCCTTGAGCCCAGGAGATCAAAGCTGCGGTGAGCGGTGATTGTGCCACTGCATAAACAGTCAAGACCCTGTCTCAAAAAAATAAACAAACGAAAAACTCATCTCCTTTTGAGGAATAAACCTGTCAGAAATATTTAGATTTAAAATGATGGAATACATAATTACTGAGATTTTAAATGATTAGAACAATCAGGAATATTTGGAGTAAAGGGTTGACAAGGCACCTGCTAATAATCATGTTTTTATTGCTGTATTAAGCTGCTTAATTACAAAAATAATTCTACATGCTCACAGAAAACACTTTATATATAGTACTAAAGCTCTAAGAAGGAAAAACTACCTGGAATTTCACTACTCAAAGATAATCCAAGTGAACATTTTCATTAATGCCTTTCCAGGTCTCTCCTCTATGTTTACGAAGTTTCTTTATTGAAATCTTAACCTGTTTATTATAGCATGTTTTTCATACATTTTTGTCCCATGTCATACTTTTCTTCATACATGAAAAATATGAAAAACATGCTATAATCATTGTCATGATTAAAAACATGCTATAATCATTGTCAAGGTTATGCAACAGTCTTTCATATAGGTGAATTATATTTATTCAACCTCCTTTTGGACATCATCTGGGTTGTTTTCAATGTTCAGCCTCAAACAGTGCTCACTAGGCATCCTCAGAGTGAAATCTCTGAATACATCATTAATCATTTCCTTAGAAATTACTCTTAGAAGTAGACTAACAGAGACAAAGGGTTGACACATTGCTTCTTGTTTGGTCCCCAGGCCTTCCAGGGAAAACAGCCCACCGAGTCATTTTAGCATTTGCATTTCTCTCAAGCTCCTTTGGCTGAATTCTCCCAGTCTGTATCTCTAACATGTCTAACTGAATGACTGATATGTACCAATGAATATCCCAGGACCCTGTACTGATCTTGTTTGATCCTTAGTTCAAACCTTTGTTTTTCCCACACAGTAGCTTTCTGATCAACGGACAAAGTAAAGTAACCTTTTCTCCAGAAAGTTTGGGAGTGTGGAGCCTGTACCTCCAAATCTCAAACCCTCCTACTGCTAAGACTACTCACCTGGGATGGTATTAGAGATAAAATGTTGGGGTACTCAGCCCTCTACCCCATTTCATGATGCTAACTCTTAATTTACTTAGCATCGCCCTGTTTCTTTTAGTGAAACCAAGGTTTCAGTGGGACTACATGCTGGTAGTTTTTGAAATAGGAATGTTGCCTGAGTGGAACAGTAGCTGCTTAGGATTGTTCCCTAGGTCACAGCACTTGTCTACATTGTACCATCAGGAAGTATGAGGTTACAAAGCAGAATTCAAGAAGAGTGACACCTTCACTGTAAGAGCACAAAAGCCATCCAAGAATATGGCTTCAACCATTTGCTTATTTCCCCTGCAAGTAACTAAGCTCATACTGCAATTCATATTAAGCCATATGAATTCCATTACATATTAAATGTTTGGTCAGTTTTCAAGAAGGCACTGCTACTCAGGAGGCTGGGGCAGGAGGCTTGCTTGAACTCAGCTATTCAAAGTTACAGTGAGCTATGATTATGCCACTGCACTCCAGCCTGGGCAACAGAGTGAGATCCTGCCTCTAGAAATACACAAATTAAACAAATAATAATAAGGTGCTGGATAAGATGCAGATAAACCCAAAAAGCTTATCAGGGGTGGGCAGGGTGTGGTGGCTCACACCTATAATCCCAGCACTTTGGGAGGTCGAGGCGGGCGGATCACAAGATCAGGAGATCAAGACCATCCTGGCCAACGGGGTGAAACCCCGTCTCGACTAAAAATACAAAAAAATTAGCCGGGTATAGTGGTGGGCGCCTGTAGTCCCAGCTACTTGGGAGGCTGAGGCAGGTCAATGGCATGAACCCTGGAGGCAGAGCTTGCAGTGAGCCAAGATCGTGCCACTGCACTCCAGCCTGGGCAACAGAGCAAGACTCCGTCCCAAAAAAAAAAGAAAAAAAAAAGAGCTTATCAGGGTGCCTTCAGCATTCTGGACAGGACAATCCTTCATTAAGTGGGATCCTCCCACTCCCGACTACTGAAAGGTATTTAGCATTTCACACCCTCAGGACACTAAATCCTGATATACACACCCCTTATCATCATGACCACTGAAAATGTTCCCACACATTTCCAAACACCAGAGGAGAGGGACGACACCATTCCCCACTGCAACTTCTGTGTCTACTCAGTGGGATGGAATTCACATTCAGGAAATGACAGAAAACAATACTGATCTGGAGATAGAACTGTGAGATAAAAGCTGTAAGTACCATTAAGTGGTCAAAGGTGATCCAAAAGAGTAGAGCAAGTTTTGATAAGAACAGGAGATGGAGACTTGTAACCTTCCCCAGAATCCGGTCTAGGGTTAAAGTCTGCCTTCTCATCAACACCCTGGATTTCCCCTGCTTAAGCTGATTACATGAACTAATACAAGGAAAGCACTGAACTCGGTGAGAAGCAATCCTACACTCTTGGTAATGCCAACTTTTAAAACATGGGTATTGTTCCTGTCCTCCTGCTCAGGGCAAGTGTTCTTGCCATGTGAGCATCCAGGGAGGCCAGAACAGTGACAGCCCTGGTGAGCATGAAGGGCACTGCTGGTCCTCCCCTGCCGGGCTTCTCCAGAGGACTCAACCACAGACCCCGCCCGTTCACTGCTGGACTGAGGAGATCAGACCCCTGCCTAGTTCCTTTCCACCTGCGTCAGCTGTGGTTAAAGGGCCATTGTTCCCGGAAGGCCAGTGTGTTTTAGCTGTCTAGGAACAATGCCCCTTGTTGATCCTCTGTGCTCCAGTTGAATAAGGTCATAGACTGTTTTCAACCTTAGTCATAATATCATCACCTTTTATTGTACAGTGTTGGCATTGATATGTTTTCTGATAACATCTTTATGCTCAGGTGAGACTGAAAAGGTCAGTGAATGAGTCATCTTCTACGGATCCGGTTCGAAATTTATTAATGACACAGTATATACTAAGTATTATGTGGGACCTCATTCTCAAACCTATGGAGCTTATTTAAAGTACAAAGTGATAATTTTAAAATGCAGATTTCTGGGCCTCCCAAATTCTAATTCAGTAAGTTGTGGGGGTGTGAACCTGCAAATTAACCATCCCCACGTGTTTCTGATACAGGTGATCAATGGGTATGCTTTGTGAAACACTGCCACAGAATGATAGTAAACTAAATTTAAAATGAGCATCTTCTTCTTGATGTTTTATATTCTATCTCCTTGAAATGAATCTTTCACTAGCAAAATAAACATTAAGTAAAAGTCCAATGGAAACAAGAAATCAACTTAATTATGAAAGAAAATTAGAGTCCCTGCTGTAAGGCTCATATATAGACATGAGAAGCCTATGCAACCAAAAGTTTTTATTTATGTATAGATAAAATTTACATTTTAGTCTGCATATGAGAGTGGCTAAACGCAAAATGATTATTTACGTCAAAGCATACTGAATATAATTATACAACCTTATATTTGAATATGCTCTACTAATTTTTCAGTATTTCTTCCTTAATCTTCATGAAAGAATTATCTTACAATCTGATGACCTATATTAGACTGGCATGAAAATTAAGGCATAAAGAGTTTATGCAACATGTTTAAAGGTCAATACAAGGAACTAAACATCCAGAAGGTGACGACATTTTCTGCTAGATTAGAATTGTCAAATAGGTTTCGTGCCACATGCCAATTCACACAGACCAGTAGACCAGAAACGACTGCCTGGAGGGCACTAAGAAAGCCTGCCCAGGGGATGGATGTGGTGATAAATTAGTAATAAATAGACTGGCTCATCTGGCAGGTAAAAAAAAAAATGGTGGCATATGTGCCACACCTCATGCTAGATATGCCAGCTCTCAGAGTATCTAGCAGCGCTTAAAATACAAATACCACTACTCTCATTCTTTCACTCAACAAATATGAATAAGCACCCACTATATGCCAGCCACTAGAGATACACCAAGAGACTGCTACCAAGGGGGTCAATGTCATGCAATAAGGTGGTTTCTAACCTAAGGCTTTCTCTGACAAAATGAGATTTAAGGGGGAACTGAAGAATTAAACTCCACAATTTGAAAAAAAAAAAAAAAAAAAAAGAGAGAGAGGAAAAGTGGAAGTGAATGCTATTTCAGAGAAACCAAAACTGGATTGAAGAGGGGGAACGCGGAGGGCTGGGGACTAGTGGGCAACTGCCAGGTCACGCGAGTCACTGGGGTTATGAAATTATGATTTCAACTTAAGATCATAGGAAGTCATGGAAAGGTCAGGTCCTGCAGGTTTGTTTGTTTTCTGTTTTGGCTTTTAGGGGAGGGAGGTGAATTACCAGATTTCCATTTCATAAAGAGGGTAGAAAAGAGTCACAGTGAGTATGAATAGAACCGCAGTTACCCAGGTGACTGGGCCAGGAGGGTGGACTTGAGGGTGGATTTGAGATACTTTTTGGTGGCAGAATCAACAGAAACATGGTTTGGGAAAGAATACAGGCGATCACAGCATGGAAGGAGATCAAGATTCAGCTCTGATTTAAGTGCTTCACACACATTCAATTAGAAACTCCACAAGGCAACAGGACCAACTAGGGTTGGAGACCCTGGGAAAGGACTTTTGAAAATGTGGGGGTTTCAGGCACAGAAAAGGGTAAGATCCAAAACACGAATTCTTTATCTTCTATTTTCCAATTCTAGTTAAGTTTTATAATACTTATGCCGTTATACTCATGAAGACTTAATCCAGTAGAGATGTTATCATGTAAGTCTCTGGTTTTCTAAATTACAACACTTACTGTAACTTTTTACCTCTCAAAGCAACTTAGTTCAAGCAACCATAAAACTCCTATTGAAAATATTTCTTAAGGAGTACTATACATTACTGCCTTGTATGGTATACCAACATAATTTCATCTTTCATTGACTATCTAATACTTCCTGTGACTTAACATCCGCATGAGGGGCATTAATTTTACCATCCAGGTTCTGCCTTCATGATGACTCGAGCTCTTCCCTGAAGGACCACTTCCTGTGCGAATGGCGGACACCTAGCTCAGCTTGCCAGGTCATCTTGCCATACTCAAAGCCCACAGAGAGTGGTTGTTAAGTTGCCTCACTTGGAGACAAGACCAGGGACGGGCCCAAGATCCTCGAAAATGGAATAAAAACGCTGGCCCCAGGTTGAGCCACCCACTCTGGGAGATGTTTGGGAAGGAAAAGGGGATGTTTTGAGTTTAATCAAGAGAACCAGGGTGGAGCCTCCAGAAGTTACTATTAGCACCAAAAGCAGGGTTCATACACTTTTAAAAAAAGGATTTTTATTCCTGGAGCCAAAGTTTTCTTTTCTAATAAAATACAACCTCCTAGGAAGAAGGCACTAAAACCTCTGCCAGTTATTTCCACTTCAAGGAGCATGTTTGATTTTTTCCTGCCAACAGGTTTTAATAGGAATAGATGAGGATGCTGGTGCCTAGAAGGGAAGAGGCTGCATGTCCCACTCTTTTGCCTAAAATCACCATGGCAGGAACCATTATCTTTTCTACTTAAAATCCTCCACCAAAGCTACCACCACTAGCATCAGATTCTCAAGACACACAGCTTTGAAGTTACAGCAATCAAATTAGACCTTCTCATGGGGGAAAAGAAACTGAACACAGTCATACCCTGTGACTATCACTTTTCATTCTTCAAAGACTTTTACGGCATAAAATATATGTAAACAAAAATTTCCAGGTTCTATGACTCAAAAAATGGCCAGAAGCACGTTTATTATTCTCCTTAAGATTATTTTTAAAAATTCAAAATAGATCTGACACACATGTGTTTACAGTGATTTAAAAAATCACTGTTTTGAAATGTTGCCACTCATTTTATTCTTAGACATTTGTTTAAGAACAGATTATGAGATACTTGAAAGATTGAGATAAAGAAGAAAGACTAAAATTTCTATGATGTCACCAACCTGGGCTTAGAGCAGAAAATACGTATACTTGCTCTTAAAAAAAAAAGTGGTTAAGGGAGAATTTATGAAAAACATAAGTCCAAATAAAATGGTTGAAAAACAGAAAGCAAACTACCATAAAGAAAAGTGTATAGGAAAACAGAGAAACTATACACACACACACGTGCACATGCACACACACATATAGAGAAACACACAGAGAAAGAGAGGTGAGAGAGAGAGAGATATAACCTATAATTATATATAACAATGATATATATTAAATATTGTTCAAAAAGTCTCAATTACTGTTTAATTTTTTCATTTGTTTTTCAGCAACCATTCAAGCAGGGGTTTTTGGTTATTGTAATGTAGTGCCAAGTGCAAAAAAAAGAAAAAGAAAAGGGAAGTCTTCTCAGCTTGTTTTGTTTTAAAACACAACTTACCTGCTTCTCAGATCAACAGGATGCCATCACTGTTTAGTCTTGGACCTGCTTCCCTCACACACATGGTGTCTATATGATAGCTCTTGGGACAATTTTAACAAGGGACATTAGGCATCCACATCTGATCTTCCACGATCCAGATAGTACAGGGAAATAAAGTTAGCACCCAAACTGTCTTGGAGACCAAGCACTGACTTTGTGCAGAGCAATGAACATGTCAAGACAAACTTAGAATTTCCATTACAATATGCTTAGCTGGAAAAAAATGAGCATGTGGCAAGGCTGGCAACTTAACTTACAAATGAATGTAAAATATGTGACTGCTTTTCTCATCACTTGGAATTATGGAAAGGAAAGAGGACAATAGAGACATAAGCCAGGGCGCTTTAACACGTCCACACAGGAGGCCCAAGGGCTGGCCCTCAATCAAGTTATTTCAAAAAGCCAAGGTGAGTAGATATACACATTATGTAGTTAACATTAAATATATCAAGCTGTAAAAAATTAGTAACCGTTAGAACAAGAGCGTAGGCTAAGAAACAAATATGTAGCAGAGGTAAAAAACAAATCATACTGATTGTCAGGAGAAGAAGTTTCTGTAGGAACTGGGGCCTGCAGGCCAAGGGAACCCTGAAACAAAGTGTGGCTGATGTTCCACTTATAGAGGAGACAGGAGGAATAATGGGGTTTTGAGGTCAAAATAACCAGATTGGGAGCAGTTGCTTCTGCAGGAAGTAGATATGAACTTCCTTATGAATCCCCAAAGCCAAAGACCCAAAATAATAATTTGCATATTAAAACTAAAAAATCAGTTTAATTTGGCCCAATGACCATTCTTGTGAATAAACTTTCTAGGTAAGTTTTTAAATCAAAAGATTTTTTTTACTTGATTCCAAAGTCTTCTATGTTTAGAAAAATTTTTTAAAGAAAAGAAAAAATTCAAAGACACATTCACTCAAGCGACAGAAAATTGGTCACTACAGGAGCCATATGAAGAATGTAGTGCTACAGCCCCAGAAGGCATTCCTCCAAAATGTCCTGCATGCGCAGCACTACCAAAATCAATGCTTATTTTCCAAGTCAGAACATTCTGAGGAGAAAAAACTCCCTTGGGATGTGTAGGTTCTGATACATTTATTTCTTTTTTTTTTTTTTTTTTTGAGACGGAGTCTTACTCTGTCGCCCAGGCTGGAGTGCAGTGGCCGGATCTCAGCTCACTGCAAGCTCCGCCTCCCGGGTTTACGCCATTCTCCTGCCTCAGCCTCCCGAGTAGCTGGGACTACAGGCGCCCACCACCTCGCCCAGCTAGTTTTTTGTATTTTTTAGTAGAGACGGGGTTTCACTGTGTTAGCCAGGATGGTCTCGATCTCCTGACCTCGTGATCCGCCCGTCTCGGCCTCCCAAAGTGCTGGGATTACAGGCTTGAGCCACCGTGCCCGGCCCACATTTATTTCTTAAACATGTATTTCTCACACACGCTGACATAGCTTGTAGGAAGGTAATGACAATAAAAACCGCATCAGGTAACAGCTACTGAATGCCAGGAACTGTCTGAAGTGCTTCATGAATTAACTCACTTAATCCTCGCAACAGCTCTGAGGTGGTTATTGTCCCCATTTCACAGATGAGGAAACTGAAGCCCAGAACAGTAAAGTAAGGTGACTAAGTCACACAGGGAGGCACGGAAGATATAGATATAAGAACCTCTTACAGACACTCTGACAAATACAGGAATCCAGAGCTCTAAACAAGGAATTCCTGCATGTATATATTTAATGCTACATTAACCAGGACATTATCTTGCTTCAGTGAAGGCAAACAAGTTTAAGAGCCTTCTTTACTTCATTTGCATATGCCTCTCTCTTGCTCAGATTTTCAGCTGCAACTGAGAGTTTTTTTGCTGACATTCCATTTTTTCCTTAATAAATTGAAATGAAAAGCTTTTATTGAAAAGCTAAGACAATGTATCAGATCTGGCTAACTGCAAATTCCAAAAGAAGTTAAAACTGAAGTAGGTTCTTTGTACAATAAACTAAAATGCAACCTTGCAGTTTTAAAGGGTGAAATATTTTGAAGATATGAAGTAAACAAGGAAAAACAGAAAGTACAGTATAAACAGGAGCCAGGCGGATGCCAGGAAGTTCCTGAGGCACACAACATTGGTCTCAGAAATTCAGTCCCAACATGTCATGAAGCCCAGAGGTGGGACATGCTACAATCACTCCTTTTCATTTGCCCCAAGAAGAAACGTGTGCCATGTATTTCCATTTCTGTATTCCAACTATTGATACCACCTCCATCTTTATTTGTGGTTGGTAAATAATTTGGTTAAATTATCCTTTCTGAAGGAGCACAAGGGAAGTGAAATGAACACAGCATTGGTGGCCACTGTTGCTCTGAGGTGAAAATGGTAGCACGTGTACAATAAAAGCAAGAAATGAGGACACAGTAGCTTTGAGGACGACAAGGCAGCTATTTCCCCGAAGCACACAGAGAACGTCACTAACCTACTTCAAAAGGGGATGTTTTATAACATGAATGGGAATGGCAGGGCCCCTCTGCCCCGGCGCCTTAAGGTTCCTAGTGTCACAGAAGCATAGAACAAGTGATCATCCTTTAAAAAATGTGTTTTAAAAATGTCTTCTCCTTTCGGGTTTCTAGAGGCAGTGAATTTAAAAAGAAGCATTGGTGTGTCCCCTGTGCTGGGCGAGGTGTCAGAGCCCAGGCATCGGAAAGTTGTCAACTCGTGGGTTGGTAAGAAGAAGTTACCAACAACAGTACAGATCTGAAAAGGAAAGGATTTTGTTGTTGCTTTTTGTTTTGTTTTGTTTTTGAGACAGAGTCTCACTCTGTCACCCAGGCTGGAGTGCAATAGTGTGATCTCGGCTCACTGCAACCTCCACCCCTGGGTTCAAGCGATTCTCCTGCCTCTGCCTCCCGAGTAGCTGGGATTACAGGCACCCACCACCTCGCCTGGCTAATTTTTGTAGTTTTTTAGTCGAGACAGGGTTTCACCATGTTGGCTAGGTTGGTCTCAAACTCCCGAACTCAGGTGATCCGCCCACCTTAGCCTCCCAAAGTGCTGGGATTACAGGCGTGAGCCACGACGCCCAGCCAGGTAAGTTTTATTAGAAAGAAAGAATGCTGTAGAAGAGTACAGCAGAGTGACTCGGCAAGAGAGGACTGTTCATGGTGGATTTTTCTCTTGGGGTATTTATGGAGCATAAAGCAGAGCTTAAGGGTAATTTGGACCATATCAGCCACATAGGTCATAATAAATGATTATATTCATAGACATTCTGTGCAAAGGTTGCACAGTGAGTTTTGACATGCATGCATTCTGGAGATATACAGAAACTCTCGTTACTTACACATTTTGGGGAAAGAAGCCTGGAACCATAGGCCAGCTTTAGATAACAGGGAAGTCTAAATACTTCTAAATTCCTCAGATAAGGAGTTTTGCCTCTGGATAGACTGCTTGATGGCCAACAGGTGACCTCTGCTCTCCTCACCCTGCTTGGTGATTTGGTAATTCTGTTGGTTGGACAATCTGGGAGGAGCGCAATCTTTCTCCTGGTTCTGCTTTAGAAAGTTTTCCTGCTAAATAATAGCATCCTGTAGCAACAAACACAAGGCTCAGCCACTGCAGTAAAACCACAAGATGGAGTTTTTAAAAGCAGATTGTAACAAAGGACCCTGCTTAGAACTTGTGGCATTTGCTTTTCCTCTCTTATACCTAAATATTTTAATCCTCATTTTACAGATTTTTAAAACTTGAAATTTCTCTTTAATAAAATGTTGTTTCCATCCCAAAATGGGTATTACTGTTCAGAAATGAGCCTAACAGAGACTCCTGGTTTACAGGAACATGCCCATGGCCTGAAAAAGGAGTATACTCTATATCACTAAATTAATTTGCTCTCACTTAAAGAAGACAGATGTCTAGAGGAGGCACAGGAACATTGTTTCTATTGAACCAAACGTACAACTCACAACATTTGAGGAATTAAATAACAAAAAAGGACTCCACTCCAGAATCAGTGGTTTTGTGTCCAAAATAGTTTCAAGAGTAAAGGGATGACTTTAAAAATTCAGACCATATAGACCACTAGCTAGCATTAAAAAAGAAGAAAAAAGAGAGAAAAAGCAAATAAACACAATCAGATAAGGGGGATATCACCACTGACCCCATAGAAATACAAACAACCATAGGGGAATACTAAAGACCACCTCTATGCATATAAACTAGAAAATCTAGAAAAAAATGGATAAATTCCTAGACACATATACCTTCCCAAAACTTAACTAGGAAGAAATTGAATCCCTGAATAGACCAATAATGAGTTCTGAAATTGAGTCAGCAATAAATAGCCTAGCAACCAAAAAAAGCCCAGGACCACATAGATGCACAGCTGAATTCTACCAGAGATACAAAGAAGAGCTGGTACTATTTCTACTGAAACTATTCCAAAAAACTGAAAAGGAGGGATGCCTCCCTAACTCATGCTATGAGGTCAGCATCATCCTGATACCAAAACCTGGCAGAGATACAACAAAAAAAGAAAACTTTAGGCCAAAATCCTTGATGAACATTGATGCGAAAATCCTCAAGAAAATACTGGCAAACCAAATCCAGCAACACATCAAAAAGCTTATTCATGATGATCAAGTCGGCTTCATTCCTGGCATGCAAGTCTGGTTCAACATATGCAAATCAATAAATGCAATTCATCACATAAACAGAACTGAAGACAAAAACCACATAATTATTTCAACAGATACAGAAAAGGCCTTTGGTAAAATTCAATATCTCTTCATGTTAAAAACTCTCAACAAACTAGGTATTGAAGGAACATATCTCAAAATAATAAAAGCCATCTATGACAAACCCACAGCCAATGTCATACTGAAAGGGCAAAAGCTGGAAGCATTCCTCTTGAAAAACGGCACAAGACAAGTGTATTAGTCCATTCTCACACTGCTATAAGGACATACCTGAGACTACCATTGATATTCTTCATAGAACTAGAAAAAACTATTTTAAAATTCACATGGAACCAAAAATGAGCCCAAATAGCCAAGGCAATCCTAAGCAAAAAGAACAAGGCTGGAGGCATCATGCTACCCAACTTCAAACTATACTACCAACCTACAGTAACCAAACCAGCATGGTACTGGTACAAAAACAGACACATAAACTAATAGAATAGAATACAGAGCTCAGAAATGAGTACACATCTACAGCCATCTCATCTTCCACAAACCTGACAAAAACAAGCGATGGGGAAAGGATTCCCTATTTAATAAATGGTGCTGGAATAACTGGCTAGCCATATGCAGGAAATTGAAACTGGACCCCTTCCTTACACCATATACAAAAGTTAACTCAGGATGGATTAAAGACTTAAATGTAAAACCCAAAACTATAAAATCCCTAGAAGAAAATCTAGGCAATACCACTCAGGACATAGGCCCAGGCAAAGATTTCATGACGAAATGCCAAAAGCCACTGCAACAAAAGCAAAAATTGACAAATCGGATCTAATTAAACCAAAGAACTTCTGCACAGCAAAAGAAACTATCATCAGAGTGAACAGACAAACTACAGAATGGGATAAAGTTTGTGCAATCTATCCAACTGACAAATGTCTAATATCCAGAGTCTACAGGGAACTTAAATTTACAAGGAAAAAAAAAAAACCACCCCATTAAAAAGTGGGTAAAGAACATGGACAGACACTTCTCAAAAAAAGACATATATATGGCCAACAAACAGGGAAAAAAAGCATCATCACTGATCATTAGAGAAATGCAAATCAAAACCACAATGAGATACCAACTCATGCCAGTCAGAATGACTATTACTAAAAAGTCAAAAAACAACAGATCCTGGCAAGGCTACAGAGAAAAAGGAACACTTATACACTGTTGGTGGGAGGGTAAATTAGTCCAACCATTGTGGAAGACAGTGTGGTGACTCCTCAAAGACCTAGAGGCAGAAATACCATTTGACCCAGCAATCCCATTACTGGGTATACACCCAGAGGAATATAAATCATTCTATTATAAAGATACATGCACATGTACATTCACTGCAGCACTATTCATAATAGCAGAGACATGAAATCAACCCAAATGCCCATAAATGATAGACTGGATAGAGAAAATGTGGTACATACACACCATGGAATACTATGAAACCATTAAAAGGAATGAGATCATGTCCTTTGCAGGGACATGAATGGAGATGGAAGCCATTATCCTCAGCAAACTAACACAGGAATAGAAAACAAAACACCACATGTTCTCACTTATAAGTGGGAGCTGAATGATGAGGACACATGGACACAGGGAGAGGAACAACAGACATTGGGGCCTGCCAGAGAGGGATGCTGGGGGAGGAAGAGCATCAGGAAGCATAGCTAATGGGTGCTGGACTTAATACTTAGTTGATAGAATGATCTGTGTTGCCAACCACCATGGCACACATTTACCTGTGTAACAAATCTGCACGTCCTGCACATACACCCCTGAACTTGAAGTTGAAGGAAAAAAAAGGAAAAAAAATTCAGATCATTGCACTAATTTGGTGACTATGCTTTTCTCTTTATAAGACATGTAGATTAAAGTGTAGTCACATGTGTTCTCCCAGGTTTATGCAAAAGAAATGAAAAATTTTAAATGCCATCAGTCAATCAAAAACAAATAAGTATTCCCAGGATTATTCATGCCACACAACCGATGCTCAGCAAGAATTCCTCTCTGCCATCAATTATCTCAGAAACACCACAGCTATTAAAAGTTACATAAACCACCATCTAAAAAAGATAAAAGCAGAAAGTTCAACAGGAAATAATTTTGAAATTGACTGGAGACACCGTATAAAAATCAAATTAAAAATGCAGACTCCATTAACTTGGATTCTGTGACTTTCCAAACTGGGTGGAGTTTAAGTCCACCTTTCAGTCTTTTCCAAGAAAAGGAGACTGCACACATTAGTAAATACAACAGGCAGAGTAGATATTTTAAGACAATCTACTTTTTAAAATTGTTTACATTTGTTTGTAAGCAAACAAACTGCTTAATCACTAACTTTCATTTTTTCCCTAAGAAGGAACTTAATCAATGCAAACATCCTTGGTAGCAAATAATAGGCCACTGCTTCCTGCCTTTTTTCTTTACCCCGCCAGGCACCCATTTCCACATTTCCCAATGAAGCAACTGCAAGTTCTAATCCCTCTATCTAGTTTGTATGAAGCTGCAGACTAGCTATCCTGAAGCACTGCTTTTATCAGCCCTACAATACACCCTTCCTGCCAAAGACAGTTAACATGCATTGGACTGGTTTTCAAGGTCAACACCTCTGGCTCCAACCTTATCTTCTACTGTCCTTCCTCCCAGCCCTCTCCAGCAGCCAGACTCCTATACTATCTATCCCAAAACCTTGACTTACGAAGGCACACTGACCAATCTGCCACCCTGGCATGCCCTAAGAATGTACTACTACACCTGTTTTCCTGACCCCTCCTCTTCAACCTCTTTTGACAACTTTTGCCTCTGCCTAAACCCTTGAACTCCTTGGAGAACTGGCTGATTCTAGGGCTGGGGCAGGCAAATATTCAAGATGAGCCTGGAGCATCCTAGAATGCCAGAAAATAAGGAAGTACTAAAACATACACACACTGTAAGAACTCCCAAAGGCCAAAGCTGGAAAACTTGATGAACCAAATAAATAATGTAGTATTGCATTATAACCTGAAGCATAAATTAAATGTCCATGAATCCATGCTAAAAAATAAATGATTGGTTAAATAAATGGGAGAGAATATGCAAACCTCCTGTGCAGAAGAATTCAAAGTAATTCATGTAGACATTCCATCCGCAAGGAGAAGCATAACTTCTCCCCACTCCTTTTGTGTGGGCTACATATAGTGACTTCCTTCCAAAGGGCACAGTATGGAAAGGGTGAACAAAAGTAACTTGACAGTGGAGAAACCTGCCAAACACTAGCTCAGCTTGATCAGGTGATCAAGCTCAATATCAACGTGACCAGTTATGTTGGTACTATGTACTCTAGATATAATACAATGAAAACGGCACTTCATTTCCGTGATCTTCCTCACAAAAACCCATAACCCCAATCTAATCATTAGAAAAACATCAGACAAATCCCAATTAAGGGACATTCTACAAAACACCTGACTGGTACTCCTCAAGACTGTCAAGGTCATGAAAAACCAGCAAGGCCTGGGAAACAGTCACAGTCAACAGGGCTTGAAAGAGACATGGCAACTAGATGTAATGCAGAATACTGAATGGGATCATGGAAGAGAAAAGGGACACTAGGTAAAAACTAAGAAAATATTTAAAAATTATGACTTGAGTTCATAATAAGATATCAATATTGGATCATTAGTTAGGAGGAATGTTTCATAGCAATATAAGATATTAGCAGTAGAGGAAACTGGATCTGGGAATACGAGAACTCTGTACTATCTTTGCAACTTTTCCATAAATCTAAAAGTATTCTAAAATTAAAAGCTTATTTTACAAAACTGTCTTTGGCTCCTCTCCCTCTCATACCCCATACCCAGGCTTATAGTAGATTCTATGTCCAAAATGTCTTTCTGTTGTTCCCTTCCCTCCCATTCCCACTGCCATCCCACTATTCATTGTATTCTCCAATCCATCCTCCACACAGCTGCTGCAGTAAGCTTTCTGACACACAAATCTGAAGATACCACCTCCCTGATCAAAACCCTTCAATGGCTTCCCACTACTTATATCAGGTTTGGCAAACTTTTTGTGTAAAAGCTCAGATTTTTTAAGCCCTGCAAGCCTATCCCCTACTCTGCTATTATAGCACCAAAACAATCACATGCAATATGCAAACAAATTGATGTGGCTGTGTTCCAATAAAACTTTATTTATAAACACAGGCAGAGGGCTGGATTTGGCCGACAAGTTACAGTGTGCCAATCCTTGGTCTAGAGAATCAAGTCCAAACTCGTCAGACACGCATGCAAGGCATAACCCACATTACCCCTGAATCATTTAATTTTGTATATTTGTCTTGGTTTTATTCTGTCCAATCAATTCCAAGCATGTTGAAGATATTAAGTAACAAAAAGTCAGTTAAAACACATTCTATGCCTTCAAAAGACTAACAGGTAACATGTAACTCAACTCATGCTTCCTAAGGCATCTTCTAAGTACTCTTTGATATGCAAGTAGACATACCCTTTAAAAAGAAGTGTTTTGTAATCAACTAAGTCTGAGGAATCCTGGGTTTGACAAGGTTAAGCAGCTTTCATTGCCACAGGAATTCTCAAAGCCTTCATTGTGTATTATGAATCTCCTTAAAGAGGGATATATTAACCAATGACTCTCAAATCTGTTTGATAACAGAATTCTTTCACATTTTTAACATCTGTGTCCTGCGAAACAGTTAGGAAATTGTTGAAATAAAGCATACTCCTACAAGGCGGACTGAAAGTTCTATTAATATTTGCCACTGTAGTAGCATTTTTAACTTTTTTTTTTTTTTTAACATCTGTGTCCTGCAGAACAGTTAGGAAATTGTTGAAATAAAGCATACTCCTACAAGGCGGACTGAAAGTTCTGTTAATATTTGCCACTGTAGTAGGCTAAATAGTACCCCCACCCCTGCCAAAAGATATCCATGTCCTAATCCCTGGAATCTGAGAATGTTATCTTACATGGCAAAAAGGACTTTACGGGTGTGATTAGGTTAGCGATCTTGAGATGAGAGGATTATCCTGGTGGGCCCTAAATGCAATCAAAAGTATCCTTCCTTATAAGAGGGAGGTAGAGAGTGACCTGACACCAAAGAGAAGAGAAGAAGGCCATGTGAACACTGGAGCAAAGACTGGAGTAGGGCAACCACAAGTCAAGGGAGGCTGGCAAGCACCATAAACTGGTAGAGGCAAAGATCACATTCTGTCCTAGAACCTGCAGAGGGAGCACAGCCCTGTCAACGCCTTGATTAAGTCACCACATTTGTGGTAATTTGTTACAGCAGCCATAGAAATGAAAACAGCCACGGTGCCAATCACAGCCATGCTGCTGTGATCTATGCCAACACTAAATATTCTTAAACGAAGTCACATTAGTCTTGTCCACAAGAGATCACAATTAGCCTTAGTTAGCGAGGTTTTATCATCCACTTAAGGGAAAGAGTATAATTTGGTGGTTAACACTCTGGACCCGGATTTAACCACTCGGGTTCAAATCCCAGCTTTAACGTTTACTAGTTAAAGATATGGCCTTGGTCAAGGTGTTTAGCCTCTTTGCCACTCAGCTACTTCGTCTGTAACATGGGATGACATTTGATATTCATAGAGTTGCTTTGTGGATTTAACGAGACCATGTACAAAAAGTACTTAGTACAGTTTCTGTCTTTACAGGAACTCAACAAAAGAAAACTATTATTAGATTATACTATTACTGATTTTTAAGGAAAAAAAAATCTACTTTCACCCCAATCTATATCTCATCATATTCTTCTATTTTCAGTTTGACAAATTGTAAATCTTTACCCAAGTTCTAGCTTGGGGCATTTAAAATGACCTCAGCAAGGTAAGGCAGTTGGAAAAGTTCATGCCTGCCTCTCTGAACCACTGCTTTTAGGCATCTGACTCGATAAATTATGACAGCTAATAGCTCCAAGATATGTGCTTCATGTGATGTGCTAAATTCATGTCACTCATTGAAAAGCCTAAAGTTACTCTTCTTGCATGGGTCATCTACATTAGTTAAATCAAAGTGCCAACAAAGGCCCATTTTCTAAATTATAAGTTACTGATGCTCCACTAGCTAGTCTTTATCTTAATATTTAGTTACACTCAAAGCAACAGATGAAATTATTCAGATAAGCCCCAATATAGGAATGGCACGAGGCATCTGAAAACAGCAAGGGACACAAAGTGTCTTGGTACAATACACAAAAGTCTTCTCCGCATGTCACCCAACTCACTATGCACCTACAATCACCACCTAGCCATCAGTTACTGCCACATCCCACAGCATCTCCAGCCTACACAGGTGACTTAGGAGCAACCATACATCAAGCCTAATTAAAAATATGTTATCACCATTAGTCAAGAGGTGCTTCAGACTTGGAGCTTTGATTCCTAAAAACTTTAAGAGCCTTCTATTAAAATTGAAGCATCCCTAGAAAAAGTAGTACTTTAATTCTTTATTAGTTATACACTTCAGTACTCACTATCAGTAAACACACACACAAACCCGTTCTGGTCTGTCAGGAAAAGACTATCCTGAAACTCACAAAACCTCATTAAGTCCTACTAATTTCAGAAAAGCAACCCTAAGCAAATGCAACATTTAAATGTGAGTAGTTTCTAAGAAGCACAACCTATATATTTTAACTTTAAAATATGAGTTGTAGATCCAAATGTCAATGGAGCCAGGCAGGGAAGACAGTCCCACCTGGCAGGTATGAAAAAACAAAGGTGCCCCACTACTGCAAGTGGGAAGCCGCCTCTCAGCCCAACCCAGCTGCTGCTAGAGGGAGTATGGCATGCGGGAGCAGGCTACCGGCACCCGATGCAGGCACCAAGAAGGTTCAAGGGCTGGCCCCACCACAGCTCATCTAGAATGACTGGCTTTCTGGTTGCTTTTCTTTTCAAATTATAGAAGTCATATGGGTGAATAAATTTAGTTCCAAGAGATATAAATTAAGAAGTAAAAGTCCTTCCCTTCTACTCCCCCAATTGCTAACAGATTAGATCACTATGTATTCTTTTTCTAGATACACAAAATGTTCTACAAGTTGCTTTTTTCACTCAACAATATGTCGTGGACATCCTTCCACATCAGTACATTCAGATCCACTGCATTCTTTTTACCAAAAGCAGTTAGAACACAGAATTTCAATGCTGGGAGATGCCTGAGAGGCTCTAGGCCAACTCTTTCCACTTAGCAGACAGGGTCCCCAGAGGTCCTGGACACCTCTAACCATACAGGAAAGAAGCCAGAGCCTCCCAAAACGGGGTCATGCCAGCAGGTGTCACCAGCATCATGCCCTCATCTCTGCTTTTCAAAGGAGCCTGAGCCTCAGAAAGAAAGAGGCAAAGGCTTCCCACGTGACAGGTGAGAAGCAAGAAGGGGGACAAAATTATCCTGGAACAAAGTAATGAATTGTAATCAGTGAAGAGCCTCACAAACACGAACTCGGTTTTTTGTTTTGTTTTGTTTTGTTTTAATTAGTAAATATCTAAAATCACTCTAAATTCATCCAAGTGACTCAATTAAAATTCACTTAGCAGTCATATTCTACCTAGTTCCAAAATACATCTGGGTTGGAGTAACTCAGAATTGCATAAAGTTCACCATCTTCCTGCGTTGAGGCCTTAAAGAAACTGGGCAGGACCTGGCTCACAAATAAGCTACTTATCTGAGCCAGCCAGAAGATGCCAATTACGGGGCTTCATGGGTAAATCCAGAGCTGCAGCAGTGTAATAAAGAATGTGATTGAGGCCTCTGCTTCAAAGATCATTCTTATACAAGGAAACATTTATTAAAAGAGGGAAGAACTGTAAACTTCATATTTAAAATATTAATTCTGTTAGTGACTCAAGGTACTGAGAAGCTAACTAAGTATTCAGACCTTCAGAAACTCCAGTTTAGCTCCCAAATATAGAAAAATCTCTCTATCTAAAGATATAAACTCCCTGGAGGCCAAAGCCTTCCTGCATGGCTAGCTTTTAAAACATTTTAGGAAACTTGACCTCAAACTAAAATCAGCATTTCAGCAAGGGTTTGAGAAACTGTATTTCATACAAACACCAATTTCAGAAATATGTTGTTCTCTACTAATACACACAATTTGCTTTATAAAAGAAATGCTTAGTCTTTTTCCAGTATTCTTTATCTTAGCTGAATGGAAAGACCATCTAATTGCCAGGCTAAAAACAGGGAGTATTCCAGAATGCTCTCATTTTCCCCTCTCCTCCATTCCCAAAGGAGATCCATCACCACCACATCTGCCCACCCTGTCTCTTGACTGTTTCACTTCTCTAAGCCTTTGGTTTAGATTCTTACCAAATCCCAGGGGGTCCATGGTAACAGCCTCCTAATACATCCCTCGGTCACCAATCTTACCTGTCTCCTAGCTGTTCCATACAAAACTGTAAGAGTAACCTCGTTCATTCATTTAACAAACAACTACAGAACCTCTACTATGCAACAGGCACTGTTGCAGGCACTGAAGATAAAGCAGTGTACACAATCACTGTCCTCAGGACCACCCCACAGTGAGTGCCAGACAAGTGCTAAGTTCCATGGAGGAAACAGAAAGCAGGTAGAGGGCCAGAGAGTGCTTGGGGGCTGGGTTATTTTGTCTAGAGTGGTCACCAAAGACATCATTCCAAAGGGGACATGTGAGCATGTCCTAGAGGAAGGGGAGTGGACATGTCAGGGGAAGCACATTCCAGGGAAAGGGAAACAGGTGTACCACAGGAACATGTGCCAGGTGTATCTGAGGAGAGCAAGGAGGCCAGAGTGAATGGAACACAGTGAGCCAAGGGGACAGTCATCAGAGGTAAGATCAGAGAGACCCCGAAGGCCCGCACAGTCACAGCAACAACTGAGAAGTTTGTTTGGAGTGAAATGAGTACAGTGTTTCTGCGTAGTAGCTCTTTTCCAGAATTTAGTGGGAAATATATAGGTTTTGCAGAATCCCTAGGAAAATCAGGTGAGAAACAGCAAAAACAGTATTAGAATTTTCCTGCTTCCTTAGCAATCAACATAGAGTCCACTGACAAGTTCAAAGCAAGCACAGGAAATGCTGACCTGCAGAGGTAAAGGTTAAGGCCAACATTTCCGAGAACTGGGACAGGAGCGTGCAGAAGAGAAGAGCCCCAGTCCAATCACTCAGTCTTCCTTGTAGCTGTTCCCACATTCTAAGTGTGAGTTCAAGGTCCTGTCTGCCGCCAAGGGTGAGTCAACATTGCAAATAAAATTAATATTAATAAGCTTCACATAGTAGGCTTTATACAAACACTGATTATATGCAGTGCTGTTAATCTTCCTAGAAGATCCAAATGTTAACACTATCAGATAATGTTCATAGGCATTTTCCAGTGCTTGAATATTCACTAGGGTACAGTTCTTTGTAAACAGTATGTGTAAATACTATTGAACTTAGTATCACTTATTTATTAAAAAAATTTTTTTAGATATTCACAATAATGAATAAAGAGCAAGAAGAATGTTGGAAGTATTTTAAAAAGATAAAGTAAATCGATGAGCTTTTGGCTAGGTATGTTTTAATCACAGAAGTATGAAGCATCATTATTAGTCATTTGGAAAAAGAATTATTGAGCAGTATGCTTTTAAAAGAAATTAGTAATAAATTGCTTACATATCGGAATAAGGATCTAGTATTGCTCACCAAATATTTAAGCAATATTAGTTGTTTATCTGAGGTGGAAAAGAATAACTGTTTCGTTTTGGCAAACAAAAATACCTCAATTACAAAAATGTTTAACGAAAAGACTTTTAAAAGGAAAATGTGCTTTAGCAGAAGAAATGCAAAAAAAAATTGGTAAATGTAGAAGTTAGAACCTGATATAAAATCTGAACTAGCAAAAATAAACAAATTCTAACAGCAAAAAAAAAAAAAAAAATGGCAGCCAAAAAAAATTTGTACTGTTGAAAGTGGAAATGGGTGTATATGAGCTTAGGAAACCTTAATCTTGGCAATCAGCATGCCTGTCCTTTGCTGCATAGGAGACTCTACCCACTACTTCTATCTTCCAAGGCTACTATACAAACAAGAGAAACACATGGGGAATTATTTCCCAACTGTAGATGGACTGACAGGGAAATAAAGATAGGAAGAGATGGAAAAACTCAATAGGTTTGAGTTTATAAAGGTAACTTACATAGACACCGTAAGTACCAAACTCTACTTCAGCCAATTAACTTATTTATATAATCCTCATAGCTGCCTGAAGAGACGGTTATTATAATTACCTTCTCTCACCTTGAAATTAAGAAACTGAGTCCCAGGGAAGTTAAGCTAATTGTCACACTGCAACTAAGTGGCAAAGCCAGAAGCAAAACCAGATTCTGGCCCCAGCTGCATGCTAGTAACCAACACACCTTCCTGCCTCTGTGCTTCTTCAACTGGATCCCGGGACGTCTGAGTATGATGGGCAATTATGTGTTAATGGTTCAACAAACTCTCATTAATCTGATTATTGTTCTTATTACTATTCATTTGCAGATTTTTTAAATTATAAGGGCATTTCATTTGAAGGCATCATATGACCTTTCACTCCCATGCGCTGAATCTAATTCCCAGACTGGAAGCTTCCCCATCTCTGCCATAGAAAGGGAACAGGTTACTCCTGGCTGCTTAAATTTCATGCCTGAAATGTAAATTTATTGCTTAAATTTCATGCCTGAAATATCCCAGGTAAGTTGCTTGGAATGAGCCAAACACTACCATGCAAAATGGGATGTGGCATCTTTTCCTGATTAATGGTGGGGCTGGATTCTGTCAGTATTCAATGACATGAAATTCCAAGGCCTGGAAACAAATGTCCACTGTTTTCCAGCGAGTACAGCTGACCCTTGCACAACACGAGTTGGAACTATATGGTCCACTTATACAGATTTTCTTCTGCCTCTGCCGCCCCTGAGACAGCAAACCTTCCTTCTCCTCCTCCTCAGCCTACTCAACATGAAGATGATGAGGATGGAGAACTTTATGATGATCCACTTCCACCTAATGAACAGTAAATATATTTTCTTTTATGATTTTCTTAGTAACATTTTCCTTTCTCTAGCTTACTTACTGTAAGAATACAATATGTAATATGGGTAACATACAAAATACGTCTTAATCAACTGTTTATGTTTTCCATAAGGTTTCCAGTCAAAACTAGGCTATAAGTAGTTATGTTTGGGGGGAGTCAAAAGTTATACGCAGATGTTTGACTGTGCAGGGTGGAGGTGCCTCTAACGCCTGTGTTGTTCAACTTTATATAAGTCCGAAAGCTGCTGCAGACTGGCCCAGAGAAATCCATCCAGATAACACCTGGCAAAGGGAATGCTGACCTAAAACAGACTGTGATGCTAAGTGAAACTGGTAAACATGTCACGGGGTGCACAGCACATATGAAAGGCTTGTTACTAAAACCACAAGAGTTACACAAGCCCCCCCAAATGTTATGTTACTTGCCATAATCTTTTACTTCAACTACTTTTGTTTCTTTAAGCAACATCAGTATCCAAACCACCAACCATACAACCGCACAGCCCCCCCGACCTAGCTGCCAGAGGCGTCCCCTACACTGTCATTCCAAGTCATTTTTGGTCACTTATCTTCTACATGTTTTCCACATCTGTAATCCTGTCCACAAAAGCAACCACATACAATAGATACTCAGGCTGCTTTGGAAATGAAGAAGAGAAATAATTAAATATAGCTCTCTTGACCAATTCTCTGAATACAGAAGATCTATCAAACATACACTACAATTAAACCCATTATTGATAAGGAAATTAAACTTTAAAGAAGTAACTTCTCCAGGGTCACGCAGATCTAAGTACAAACTGTTACCCTATCATCAGGGAGGTTTTAGAGGGTTTTCTCAACAGGGCAACCCTGCCCTTAGGGGCACAGGAAATATCTTCGCCAGAGGGAGGAATAAAGAAGAATCTCACATGGCAAACTCTGGGTAAACACCCATTGCTCGAAGTGGGTGGCTAACAGGCACATGGGACAAATACATATATATCGTTGATGTCCCACCACTCAGGAGTTTTTAAAAACCAAATCCATTCCCTTCTAGGTAAAATTGTAAGTAATTCCAATTCAACTATGTAAACAGGAGGAAACATCTAGCACCTCTTCCTTATACACAGGAAAAGAAAGTTTGTTAAAATAGAAGAAAGGAAATAAAGCAAGTATAAATAGCTCAGAGAGTGTGGTTTTGTAGTAGGAATTTCACTATTTTTCCTTCAATTTGTTGCATACACATGTATACACACAGATTATATAGATAAAAACAACTATAATGTAACATATACACATATATTACCTCAGGTAATATAGATTATATATTACATTATGTTACATAATAATACATATGTAATATGTATTATATATAAAATATATGTATATTATATATTCATATATTACATATATTAGAATATATGTGTGTATATATTATATATTGCATACATATCTTACATAATATAACATATGTATGTAATATATATCTAATGTATGTGATATATAGTATTAGACATATAATATATACATATATTATAATACATATATTACATAATACATGTACTTATGTGTATAATATATACATAAAACTTATAATACATATAATATACAATACATATTACATATATGATACATATATAACATATATTACATATTTATATATGTAATATATATTATATGATATATATAATATATGTAATATAGTATATATTGCATATATTAGGAAAAATCTGTAGGAAATATGTAGGAAAAATATGCAGGAAAAATTTATTTTTCCTTCATTACATAATATATACATAAACATAATAGTATATATATAGTTTTGCTTTTTCTTGCTGACTCTAGCCCTACAATTGCCAGATGTTAATGCCAGACACTGAGCAAAGTGAGGAAAGAACATTGCATCTAATGCCTTTATACAGGTTTCCTAACAGTCAGTTTTTAAAGGCTGCATTACTCGGCAAGGGACAGAAAAGTCCTGCTGTGTGTCTTAATCCCTTTTGTTATATTCACACCTCGTTATTTGAGAATCATCTCTGAGCACTGAGACTAAGCAGAGCCTCATAAATATTAGTGCTTATATTGGTAGATATAAACTTTGGAACCCAGAGTTTAAGAACTAGTTAACTGGTACAATTGACAGAAACATAATCAGACTATGAGCTGAAAGGTCTAGTTTCTAAACCTTGGAGTTGTCATATGACCTCAGGAAAAATCAACATTTCTCTGGGTCTTTTCTCACCTGCTAAATGGCACGTGAGTGTTTAACTGTGTTTTGGGCACCAGTCCCAGCATTTTGCATACATCAACTCATTACAATACCAAAACAGTACAATGAAGTAGGTATCACCACTCTCCTTTGACAACTGAGGAAACTGAGGCACTGAGTAATACAGCTAGTATCAACTGGCAGAGCATGAATGTAACACAGTCGATCTGGGTCCAGAGCTCAATCTTTTAACCATGAGCACTGCTGGGTTAGAGAATTTCTGGGATTCCTTCCAGCTCAAACCTTCTATGATTCTGAAATTCTAAGAATGAGCTGTGCTTAGTTGGTCACATTGATGCCAATTTCTTGAAGTTGCTCAATGACCTTCACAAGTAACAAATCCTTAATCTTTATAAACACTGGAAGATTTAAAGCAGCTACCAAAGACACTGATTGCAGACATTCACTTTAATGAAAGGTCAACCTAAAATGAACTAGAAATCCATGTAGTGCTTGCAATGCTTCTTGTTTATCCAATTCTCAATTGATGTAGGAGAACTAAGTTAACTGAACTGAAAGGTGGAAGGAAGCAAGTCAGAGAAATATTTTGCTTTTGGAATAACTGAGACTGGAAATTAACCGCAGCCAGCTTCAAGGCTCACCAGCTGATCTCTACTCACTAATATTTCAAGTGGACCTCTCCCCACAGAGGACCCCAAAAGTACACCCACTACCCCACTCCCAGACAAGGCAAGGAAGGAAGGAAGGAGGGCTTGCAATGACATCTCCAAGCCACCTCCAAGCCACCAGAGAGCATATCTTCATCTGGGCTGAGAATATTTTACAAAACAGGTGAGTTGAAATTTGAGACTCTTCCAAAAGAATATGAAAAAATCCACCCTAGTTCATGTGTGTTTCTTCTTCTCAAATCAGCAAATATGTCTCAGGCCTACACTTTCTTTTCTTTCTTCTTTAAAAGTCCCAGTTTCTCCAGAGTCCAACTCAACCTTCACCAAAATGAATGAATGAAATTACCACTCTAGATCAGAGATTCCAGGATTCAGCTATGCACAAAAATAGTTACGTGATTCAAATGCAGATTCCTGGCCTCTACACCCATAGATTATGCTTTGGTGTGTCTGGTACAGAGCTCAGGAATTTACGTTTCTGACAAATACTCTCTGAGTGTGCATACACACACACACACACAGGTGCACATTCACACTTGTACACACACCCCACTACTTACATCACCCTCTCCCCACCACCTCTCTGATTGACACAGGTGGTTGGTAGACCATGTTTGAAAAACACTACTGCAGATGCTGTAAGAGGAAAGTTACATCTCTTTTAAATCACAGCCTAAATATTGTCTCCACACTCTTTAGGAACTAGAGGGTTTGCTCCATGTCCCTTTTTCTTGTGCATCTACCTGTGATTCCGGGTGCACTCTGTGCAAAACAGACTTCTCTGCTTGATCTGGTCACTGTTTTGGTTCTTACTAGGTGAGCTCTGTCTAGCTCTTCCTGTAAAAAGAAAACCTCTGCAGCAAAGTTCCCGACAGTTTCATGCACTCATTCCCAGAATCAAACATGAGCCTACAAAGCATGAAAGCAGTAATTTCATTCACAAACTAGTAAGTAGCTCACCAGATGCTGGCTTCCTGTTAGGCCCTCTGCAGCATCTAGTGCCTCTGGCAGTACAAGATGGGCCTCCGGGGCCTCGTGGTCGGCCCCAGCACTGTTTTCAAACCCATCATTCTCTAGCCAGGTGGGAAGGAGGACCTACCATACTCCAAGACCATGCCTAAAGGGCGGGCAGTCTGTACACACAGGGCAAACAGTCTTGTAGCTACTGAAATAACACAATGCTGATGTATTGCTAATTCAATTACAGGAATGTATTATACTATTGTTAAAATGAACTTCTATAAAACACAATGATACTAAAAACCATGTTAAATCCTCTTACATAAGAAACTCTTTTTATGGAACCCATCCTATGCAATCAGTCCCATAGTGACTGGGGCTTAAATTACAGGAAACCACAGGCCCAGGGTTTCTGATTGCACCTGCGTGTGCTTTGGAACGAAGATACTGACAACCTACCTCCAAGTGCCAGGAGCAGCCTGGATGATGGCTACCAGGGCTCCCAGGCCAGTCCTTAAACCAGATCCTGCAAGCAGGCTCCGCCTAGAGCCTGTGAGAAACCAGGCCTCAGGCCAAACTCTCCTCCTCAGCCTCTCCTCTAACCTGATGTTAAAATGCAGAACACAACACCCTTGCACCTGAACACATTCCTGTGGCAGCCACATCAGCACAGACTTTAACCACGACAACCCGAGAGACCAGGTATCAGCTGGCTTTCCTGCATCCACAGGTAGAAAGGTTTTGGCACAGTGTGAGATAGAAAACACATGCTGCAAGGAAGTGACTAAAGGTCAGGATTGTGCTTACCTTTGAGGGAAAGGAAGGGGGTCATGACTGGGAATGGGCAGAGGGCGCTTCTAGAGGGCTAGCAAATGTCTGTTTCCTGACCCGGGTGTTGGTAACTTGTCTTCACTTTGTGATCATAAATTTATGTTTTATATTCTTTAATTAAACTGCACAACATTGTTTAAAGGCACCTGTAGTATGACATTACTGCTAAACCAATACTCTAGTTTTTCCTCTTGGGATCACACATCTCTAATGACCATGGGGCCAGTCAGACCACAAGCACATGAAATGATCAGAACTCAGCAATGTTCCCACAGGTGGGCATACACCCCATAGCAAAGTCATTTGTTTATAGAACTCTCAAAGGTATGAAACTCAAATGTAGTGTAGTTAATGTGGCACTTTATGAGCAAGAAAGAACATTCAAAAAATGAGAATTACCCACAGTTAATGGATTACAATAAAATAATGTTCTACTCATTGTAAAAATGTCATAGGGCAGCAGAAAATGAGACAAAGGCAGATAATCAGATTATTTACAGGGGCTACATTCACACTGCACGAACTTGCCCTAGTGTCTCTCTGGTCTTCCTGTCTCTCCACCATCCTCAGCTGACTGCAGATTTTGCCCCTTTCCTGGTACCCACTTTCTCCAGCGCCATATTGTAAGTCATTTGAGGGCTGGGGGAAGAGTTAGAAGAAGTCACTTTCTTCTTTTCCTCAATGGACTTCAAACTTTTTTTTAATCCTCCAAACATTTTCCTTTGTCAGTTGTTTATTAAATAAGCAAGATATTTACATATCATTGCCTACCCTTTTTTCTCTCTAGAGTGAGTTTTGAAGGGACACAAATTGTCTTACTTAACTCAGTATCCCTGGGCTTAGTACACAGTGTCTGGTACCTAGCAGACACACAACAAGTCTTCAGAGGATGCACTAAAAAAATAAAATATAGGCCGGGCGCGGTGGCTCAAGCCTGTAATCCCAGCACTTTGGGAGGCCGAGACGGGCGGATCACAAGGTCAGGAGATCGAGACCATCCTGGCTAACACGGTGAAACCCTGTCTCTACTAAAAAAATACAAAAAAAAAAACTAGCCGGGCGAGGTGGCGGGCGCCTGTAGTCCCAGCTACTCGGGAGGCTGAGGCAGGAGAACGGCGTAAACCCGGGAGGCGGAGCTTGCAGTGAGCTGAGATCTGGCCACTGCACTCCAGCCTGGGCGATAGAGCGAGACTCCGTCTCAAAAAAATAAATAAATAAATAAAATAAAATAAAATAAAATAAAATATATATATTTTTATACAGAATCATATGTGTCATTCTACACTGCCGCCGAAGAACTTCATGCTGCTGTGAGAAAAGATGACAAGGTAATCTACATCAGGGCAGTACTGACTTCTATTGCATCTGCTTAGAATAGAAAGTAAGCAGCACCCTTTGGGGTGGAGATAGGGAAAGCATTTGTCAACACCACCATTTATGTTACACGAAAGATATGTCTGGAAAGAAGTGGTTAAGGGCATGGGTCTGGGAGTCAGGCACAATGAGTTAAAAATCTCAACCCTACCAAAAGTGTCCTGGGTAAGCAACATATGCGCTCTGAACCCTTCGTTTCTGCCACAAACTGCCAATTCCTAGGAATGACAGAGCATCTGACTCCTTTGCCTCAAGTTGGCTTCAGATGCCGCCATCTTCTTCCTCTGGGAAGTCAACATAATAGTGTCCAGGATCTGAGTTGCCTATGTTGGGGGTGAATACTAGTGGGGGCTGGGGGGCAACCTCATCAGGGATGCTGAGAAGGCCATCACTTCCTCCATCCCTGGCACCCAGTGTGTGCCCATGACAATCAGATGCTCCCACCCAGGACCTGGAATCTGAAGCAAGCAACACAAGGAGACAGAGACAGGGGAGAATATGGAGATAACCACACTTCCAGTGTCTGGACAGTGCCATCGGGGTGTCCTCACGAGGTGACACCAGCACAATGGTAGCTCACTATTCCTATGGTATGGTTTTTGCTGTGGTTCTGGCAACCTAGTAGTCCTTTGATAACTGCTGGATATTCTTTCAATAACTGCTTTTCCTGCTACAGTTCTCATTTGCAACCAAGAACACATGGATGGGGTGGGAAAGTTTTGACAACCTTTGGCTTTCATAATTGCAGGAGGATGAAAAAAATAAAACATCAAAAGAAGTCAAGCCAGAGAAGTGGTAACTTAGAAAACAAAACTGAGCAAAGATTCGTACTACAAAAGTAGAACTCAATGAGTCTGCCGCACTCTTTTTTTTTTTTTTTTTTTTTTTTTTTTTTTTTTTTGAGACGGAGTCTCGCTCTGCCGCCCAGGCTGGAGTGCAGTGGCCGGATCTCAGCTCACTGCAAGCTCCGCCTCCCGGGTTCACGCCATTCTCCTGCCTCAGCCTCCCGAGTAGCTGGGACTACAGGCGCCCGCCACCTCGCCCGGCTAGTTTTCTGTATTTTTTAGTAGAGACGGGGTTTCACCATGTCGGCCAGGATGGTCTCGATCTCCTGACCTCGTGATCCGCCCGTCTCGGCCTCCCAAAGTGCTGGGATTACAGGCTTGAGCCACCGCGCCCGGCTCTTTTTTTTTACCTTTAACCTTTGTGTTTGTTAAAGTATGAGGTATGTTTGCTGACAAACCTCCTTTGTTTGCGAAAACAGATGCTTTCTCTATTTGCCTGACACAGCAGAGGACACTAAAACCAGAAAACATATTGATTTTTACTTTACTCTGTTGACAGCTTCTTCTGTTTTTAAATTTCTTTCTGATTCTTGTATACTGAAAAGGCTATGGGTTATTAAACCCCCTCACATTCAGTTCAGTTTAACAAATCTTTATTAAAGGCCTACTTTATGCAAAGCACTATTGTATGCATTTATAGCTAAACTCATCACAAATGGAGACATTTCAACTCAAATTCAACTGGAAATGCTGTAATTAATGCTGGAAAATTTTTATTTTAAATAGAAAACAGCAACCATTCTGTGAGCATTCTGAGTTATATACAGTACAGTGGTCCCCCAGTATCCACAAAGGATTGGTTCCAGGACCCATGGCAGACACAAAATCTACAGAGCTTAAGTCTCTGATGTAAATGGTGAGGCATTTGCGTATAACCTATGTGCATCCTCTTGAATATTTTCAGTCCTCTCTAGATTACTTATCAGTCCTAACACAACGTAAATGCTATGTCAATAGTTCTTATACTGTTTCTTTGTGGTTTTCTTTGTTTGTTTGTTTCTTTCTTTTTGAGCAGAGTCTCACTCTGTCGCCTGGGCTGGAGTGCAGTGGCACGATCTTGGCTCACTGCAACCTCCGCCTCCAGGGTTCAAGCAATTCTCCTGCCTCAGCCTCCCAAGTAGCTGGGATTACAGGCGCCCACCACTTCGTCCAGCTGATTTTTGTATTTTTAGTAGAGACGGGGTTTCACCATGTTGGCCAGGCTGGTCAGGCTGGTCTCAAACTCCTGACCTTGTGATTCACCCGCCTCGGCCTCCCAAAGTGCTGGGATTACAGGCGTGAGCCACCGTACCTGGCCTACACTATATTTTTAATTGTGGTATTGTTATCCTTATTGGGGATTTTTCTCCTGAATATTTTCAATCCACAGCTGGTTGAATCCTCAGATGTGGAGCCCACAGATATGAAGGGCTGACTGTACATTCTACTGGTACAAAACCAAGAAGTTCCTGGTGACCCATGAGCCAAATGCAACCCACTGACAGGTTTGGTTAACACACGTGGTGTTGGTCCTTTTTAAGATTTTTAATCAGTGACTTTAAAATCTGGATTTCCATGAAAATTGGAAGGTCATCTCCCCACCCCCACTTGGGCTGCCACCTGGCAACGAGGAACAGGCTCCAAGCAGCAGCTGCTCCTATTATACGGGACAGGCGGCTCTCCAGTGTTTCTGAGCGCCCAGCCTCCACTGTTATCTAACATCTGACCCACTTCGCCAATTTATGTTACCTGCCTGGGTTTGAGAGGCCTTAGAGTTTGGGATTCTTGTTTTAGATACATCATAAAGTGAGCTTAACAAAATCAACATAGACACTCACATGCACACACTTATTTCAAGTGCTTCAAGTTTCTTTTTCCCCAGGGGGAAAAGGGGGGGAAAGATATACCCTCCTGATTGTTTGATTGAACAAACAATCCTTGGATTTCAGACTTTCCAGAAATATTAAATTTCTAAACCACCATATTTCTTATTTCATCACTGTATTTTTTTAATTTAAAAGTTTTTAGAAAATGACAAAATATTGTTTTGCCTCTCCCTTTTATTCACCTGCCACCTTTAGGGGCTTGGGGTAGGGGTTTGGGGACATTTGTCTAGTTTGCTAGGAAAAAAAAGCAGGTGGGATAAGAATTTCACAACTTTCTAAACACTTTTGCTTCGACCATCACATACCTAAAACATACCAAACATCCAAATCTCATTAAAAAAAGCATCTAGTACCATAAGAGCAATATTTTTAAACAGGTGCATATATATATTTTTATTTCTTCCAAACTTTTTCCTCCTCCCAGTAAAAGAAGGAAGACAAATTTTCTCACTTTTTATTCTTACATAGCATCAAACAGAGCTTGAAAATAGCCACCGAAGAAAGCTTGGCAAATGTATGAATGCTTGGATGAAGGAAGAACGGAATGAAGAAATGAACACATGAAAGAACAAAACAACATTATTTTTGACACAAAGGGACCCGTTAGCATCCCTTGCTGTCTACCCCCTAGTTGTCTGAATTCCCTTCCTTCACTATGTCTAAGCCCATCCCATCAGAATTCCCATCATTCCCACCCAATTTGTCAGTTTTAGGTTCATCTTCCTAAACTGCCTTACTGTACTCAAAGACTGAAGGTGGTGCTGTGGCTTGTGCCTGTAGTCCCAGCTACTCGGGAGGTGAGGCAGGAGGATCACTTGAGCCCAGGGTTCCAGAAGAGCCTGGGAAACACAGTGAGACTCCATCTCAAAAAAAAGTAAAATTTGTTTTTTTTAAAAGATAGTACACACAAACTTATGTTTACAACCCTGTAAACATTTTTCCCCTACATTAATGAGGGAAAACAACCCAGAGTACACCAAGGTGTCATTTCTTTGTTGAAAAGAAGCAAGGAATGTAAGTGCTGCGAGGGGCACTTACAGACATAGTAAAGAGTGTGCAGCACTGTTCACAATAGCAAAGACTTGGAATCAACCCAAATGCCCATCAATGACAGGCCAGATAAAGAAAATGTGGCACATATAGACCATAGAATACTATGCAGCCATAAAAAAAGGTGAGTTCCTGTCCTTTGCAGGGACATGGATGAAGCTGGAAACCATCATTCTCAGCAAACTAACACAGGAACAGAAAACCAAACATCACATGTTCTCACTCATAAGTGGGAATTGAACAAATGAGAACACATGGTCACAGGGAGGGGAACCTCACACACTGGGGCCTGTCGGGGGTCGGGGGCTAGGGGAGGGATTGCATTAGGAGAAATACCTAACGTAGATGATGGGTTGATAGGTGCAGCAAACCACCATGGCACGTATATGCCTATGTAACAAACCTGCACATTCTGCACATGTATCCCAGAACTTAAAGTATTTAAAAAAAAAAAAAAGTGATTTAGACGTTCACTTTTTTGGAAGGGATGAAAAGAAAGGATAACAGGGAATGGAGGAACCTGACATAGCAGAAAGAAGACTGGTTTTAGAGTTGGTAGAAGGTGCTTTCTATTCTTCCTGTATAAACCAGTTTGCTAGGTTCTCTGGGTTAGGTAGGGACTCTGAAGTTTCTTCCTGTCAAAAATCTCTCCCATGGAGATGGTGCTCCACTGGCCTAGCTCAGCACAAGTAGGAAGTAGCAAACAGCTTTACTGGTCATTTGTCTGCTTTGGTTTAGTGTACTGTGCGGTAGATTTCTTATCAGAAAACAGATATGTCATCTCTAGAAAGAAGAAAAAACTTAGTAGCTCAATTTCTCCCAAATAAATAATTTTTAAAAAATTTTAAAGAAAAAAAAAGGCTTTTCTACCAGGGAAGCAATAGCATGTGGTCATTAAAATCACAGACTTTGGAGACAAACAGACCTGAGCTCAGTGCTGATTCAGCTACTCCTGTGAAAGCTGGATGGTAGCTTCCCCTCCCAAAGTCTTCACGTCCCCTCCAAAGAAGCTGGGGTGATCCCTGCCTTAGGAGGCTAGTGTAAGCCTGTAACAAGACCCCAAGGCCGCATCTGGCATCTAGCAGGCCACGGTGACAGTAAACGTGGTTAATCTTCGCCCTTGCTCTTTTTCAAGGCCGCCTGCTGACCTTCTAGGAATTTATGGTTACATTTCTTAAAACTATTGTACATTAACAAAGCACTGCTAAATGTGGACCCTCCAAGGAAAAGATGCCATGAAAACTAATAGAAAGCTCTCCTAGGTTTCCCACCTTCTTATTCCCAGAGCAAAGTGCTGGAAAAATAGAAGGTATTAGCCTCATAGTCTTTACTGATTGAACCAGCCTTCCTTACTTGCAGAAAAAGTCACACGACAAGCATCTCAACGTCTTGGTCTCTCAATACCAAAGGTAGTAAAAGATGAGGGCTCAATTATGGAAACATCACTGTGCTTAACAGAAACCCTCTTCCAGTAAATCCATTATCAAAATCCTCAGGTCAATCCTTACAATGTTAATGATTCAGAGGAAATGGGCATTCCTTGTAGACTTCTACTATTATGACATTTTAAAAAATAATCTTGAAAAAAAATAATCTGGACTTTATGAGTATAGCTAGTGCCACTGCATTACACATGAAATTCTTTTTAAAAATAAGAATAAAGACCCAATGAGTGAAATGAGAGGCAGACCCAATCAAGGTCTATGAGCTACTGCTCTGTACTCATGGTGCCCTATGAAGGTCCTAATAACATAGTATTGAGGGTCTTTCGATTCTCCGCTGTTTAAAAAAAGAGTAGAGCCAGGCAAAGTGGTTCACACTTAACAATCGCAGCACTTTTGGAGCCCAAGGCAGGAGAATCACTTGAGCCCAGGACTTTGAGACCAGCCCAGGCAACATACTAGATCCTGTCTCTACAAAAACTTTTTTAAAAACATTAGCCAGGCATGGTGACATGTGCCTGTAATCCCAGCTACTCGGGAGGCTGAGGTGGGGGGATCACTTGAGCTCAGGCAGTCAAGGCTACAGAGAGCTATGATCACGCCACTGCACTCCAGCCTGGTCATTGGGCAACAGAGAGACCCCATCTTTAAAAAACAAAATAATAAGTTTTAAAATAAAATAAATTAAAATGTATTAAATGGTAAAAGAAACTGATTCTATCCATGATCCTCTGGATAAGCTAACTGCCAAGACAGTCTTCGCCTCTGGCAAGAATTTTACCAAGTCCAACTGCAAACACTTGTTATCCCTTGCTGACCAAAGTTCTAATCAAATTACTAGCAAGAAATAGAATAACCAATAGCTGCCTAATAAATTTTTTATAAACAAATACTTTTTCCTTTAGTGACCATGAAGGAAAAGTAAATTTAAATAAGTAAAAAGATTAAGAAAACACATCTACAGGAGGCTACTTTGCTATTGCCCAAGCAGCTCACATTCCCTCCCCTAGAAATGTCATGAACAGACCAATATCAATTTCAATAGTTAAGACTTTAAGGGAACGCAGTGGTCATTAAGAAAAGGCAAAGGCTGAAGACTCAGAAGGATATGAACTAAGGAAAGCAAATTGGAATCGGGATACAATTTAAGCAAAGCCTGGCACCTTTTCCATTTCCTGCAGTGAGTGCTGCTGTATCTGGGAGGCTGGCACATGGAGAGTGGCATCACATAGTATCCAGCACATCACAATACTTGAGTATACTTACAGAATAATACAGTAATACATAATAATATGATAGTAACATCTGCTGTATATTTAACACATACTATGTGTCAGGCATGTACTTAAGCACCAGACATATCTAATAGGCATATATATACACATATATATAACAGATATAAAAATCTGTATATTTATATGGGTGTAAAACCAATATTTATATATAGAAATCTTGTGAATATATAAATACACACACAAGCACATGCACACATACAAATAATCTCATTTAATCCTTAAAATCACTCCAAAGCAAATGGCATCCTCAGTTTGCAGGTAAGAAAAATAGGAGTTTAGAAGGTTAAGTAACTTTGAGATGGTCACAGTCACAGCAACTGCACCCAGATCCGTCCCTTCTGTTTCAGAACTTGGGCTCTTACACATCACCAAAGAAGGTTCTAATGACAACTGAAGACCAACAAAGGAAAATCAGAGAGAATCTACCACCATGTGTCTTGTAATAGTTCTGACCACAAGGTCAGCCACCTATCTCTTTAACTAGGAAGATAATTGCATCAGGTATTCTCTGACCCCTGACCATACTGTATTCTGTAAGTCCAGGACCCAGGACAAAGGCCACCTCCTGCAGGGTTGTGTCCCTTCTTCTAGGCAAAATGAAGCAACTTCTGCAACTACCTGGAGTTAGCTTTGTAACCAAGGATACTAGAATACTGTAGTATACAAGGTAACCCAACCACCATAGGTTTTCCAGATAATTGAGGAATCTGAGTCTATGCAGCCCTCCTTTTGTGAGGGGAAGTGTGGTAAAGAGGTAAATCTCCACCTGCTGCTTGTTCTCTAACACTCTCATCCATTTGCAACACCTAAAAAATTCACAATTCCTTGCCTGTGAAATGACAGAATTCACTGTTTTAAATGTGCTCTGCAGTGTTGTCAAAGTCCCTTCAGTTGTTACGGGAGAGGAGGTGGGAGACGGCTTAGGGGAAGAAAGGAGAAAGAGAGGAGAGGGGTAATGGGAGGGACCCCACCACCCCAGCAGTTCCACAATCATCTGTTTTGTACACTGAGTTTTTTGCATAAGAATGTATTTGAAGAACAGTTTTCATTTCTAAAACTATGACTCTATGACCTTGCCAAAATAAATAGAAAACACTGTACTGCAAAGATGCCTATGTTGCTTGATTTTTAAAAACCAAATACACATAAATTGTGAAAGGCTATTAGTTAGAAAATGATCCTTTTTGTATTTATATAGTAATGAAATAAATTATAGAACGTGTCTCATCTCCATTATTTAAAACAGAACATAAATCAGGGTTTTTGACACCAAGAGAGAACCCTCCAGAAGACCTAGCACCCCTAGACTAGCTTTCCTCTCAGAACTTTCTGTCCCTATTATCACTGTTGCACCAGGGTAAACATTCTATGTACCCTGAAAGTTCTGGCCCAAATCACACGATCATCTCAATAGCTACAGAAAAAGCATCTAACGGAATTCAACAGGATGTTTTAAATTTCACCATAAAAACTGTCAAATTAAGTATAACTTACCCCAACAAAATAAGGGTCACATATGAAAAGCCCATAGCTAACATCATACTCAATGGAGAAAAACTGAAAGCTTTTCCTCTAAGATCTGGAACACATAAGAATGCCCCACACTCACTACTTCTATTTAATATGGTACTAGATGTCTCAGCCAGACCAATGAGGCAAGAAAAAGATATAAAAGGTATCCAATGTACAACTATCTGTTTGCAGATAACATAATCTTATACATAAAAAACCCTAAAGATCTCACCAAAAAACTGTTAGAATAAATGAATTCAAAAAAAAAAAGCATTGTATTTCTGTACACCTATAAAACAATCCAAAAAGGAAACTAAGAGAACAACTCATTTACAGTAGCACCAAATAGAATAAAATGCTTAGAGATAAACCTAACCTAGGAGGTAACGGACTTGTACACAAAACTATAAAACTTTGCTTATAAATGTAAAGATTTCGTGTATTCATGGATAGGAAGAATTAATATTTCTAAAATGTCTATACTACCCAAAGCAATTTACAGGTTCAATATAATCCTGATCAAATTCCCAAAGATAATTTTTTACAGGAATAGAAAAAAACAATCCTAAAATGTGTATGGAACCACAAAAGGCCCCAAATAGTCAAAAGAATTTTAAGCAAGAAAAACAAAGAACAAAGCTGGAAATATCACACTTCGTGATCTCAAAATATATTACAAAGTTACAGTAATCAAAACATTGTGGTACTGGCATAAAGATAAACATACAGATCAATAGAACGGAATAGACAACCCAGAAATAAACCCATGTACATATAGCCAATTGATCTTCAAGAAAGGTGCCAAGAACACACAACGGGGCAAGGATAGTTTCTTCAATAAAGGGTGCTGGGAAAGCTGGATATCCATATCCAAAAGAATGGAATTGAACCATGTCTTATATCATACACAAAAATTTATTCAAAATGGATTAAGGATTTGAACATAAGATCTGAAACTATACAATTTTTATAAGAAAACATAGTGGGGAAGTTTCTCAATATTAGATTTGGCAGTGATTCCTTGGATATAACACCAAAAGCACAGGTAAGAAAAGCAAAAATAGATATGGTTTTATACAGCAAAGAAAAGAATCAACAAAGTGAAAAGGCAACCTATGGAATGGGGGAAATATTTGCAAACCTTATAGCTGAAAAAAGATTAATATCTATTACATATAAAGAACTCCAAAAACTCAAAAGCAATAAAAACAAATAACCCAATTTTAAAATGAGCATTGAACAGATATATCTCCAAAGAAGACATCCAAATAGCCAAGAGGTTTATGAAGAAATGCTCAACATCACTAATCATCAGGGAAATGCAAATCAAAACCACAATGAGATATCACCTCACACCTGTGAAAATGGCTATTATTTAAAAGACAAAAGATAACAAGTGCTAGTGAGGTCAGGGAGAAGTTGGAACCCTTGCACACTACTGGTGGGAATGTAAATTGCAACTGCTGTAGAAAGCAAGATAGAGATTTCTCAAAAAGTTAAAAACTAACTGCCATATGACCCAGTGATCCCTGTGGGTATATATCCAAAAGAAGTGAAATCAGGATCTCAAGGAGATACCTGCATGTTCATGTTTATCACAACATTATTCACAACAGCCAGGATATGGAAACAACACAAATGTCTATCAACAGATGAATGGATAAAGAAAAATGTGGTACTGTAGGAAGATGTTAAATGTTCCCAACACAAAGAAATGACAAATGTTTCAAATGATGAATATGCTAATTACCCTGATCTGATCACAACACATTATATGTATTGAAATCTCACTACGTATCCCATAAGTACATATAATTATTCTATGTCAATTAAAAGAATAAACATTTTAAAAAGAAAATGTGGTATATATATATATGTAACAAAGTATTACTCAGCCTTAAAAAAGAAGAAAATTCAACCATGTGAAACAATATGGATAGATGTGAAAGACGTATGTTAAGTGAAATAAGTCAGTCACAGAAGGGCAAATATTACATGATTACCAGGGAACGGGGGTGGATAGGGGCAGCTGTTGTTCTCTAGATATGAAGTTACATACGAAATGAAATGAGTAAGTTCCATACATAGTACAACATAGTGTACAACATAGTGTCTATAGTTAATGATAAGACATTGTGTACTTAAAAATTTAAGAAGGTATATCTGGGCCAGGCACAGTGGCTCACGCCTATAATCCCAATGCTTTAGAAGGCCATGGTGGGTGGATCACATGAGGCAAGGAGTTCGAGACCAGCCTAGGCAACCTAGCAAGACCCCATCTCTATAAAATAAAAAAATTAGCCAGGTGTGGTGGTGTACACCTGTAGTTACCTGGGAAGCTGAGGCAGGAGGACCTCTCGACCCCAGGAGTTTCAGACTGCAGTGAGCCATGATCATGCCACCGCATTCCAACCTGGGTGACAGTGAGATGCTGTCTCAAAAAATAAATAAATTTTAAAAAGAGGGGGTATCTCACATTAAGTGTTCTTACCTCCATCACCCTCCTCCCCCCACACACACAGGACACAGGAAACTTTTGGAGGTGATGGATATGTTTATTATCTCAACTGTGGTGGTGGTAATAAAAGTGTATACATATGTCCAAACTCATCAAATTGTATAAATTAATTATGTGAAGGTTTTTGTATACAAATTATACCTCACTAAGGCTAGGGAAAAAAACAAAAGCAAGAAAGCTATGGCCCAAGCATAAACAAAAACCTTTCCAATGCCTTCTGAAAGGCTTTTTAAGTTCCACAGAAAATCAAAAGAGAAAAAAAGCAAAGAAGTATAACTGTTCATGTTAACACATGATTCTGATCGTCCCAGAGCTGTTTTACTCCCAGAACCCTAGCCCCATTGGCATCCTGCCTGAGCTATGTCCACTACAGCACCAACCTCAGTGGTATCTGCCTTGCCTCTTCCTTTCCCTCCGGCATCACTTCCCATGTTAGAGAGAGTGGGACCTGCAGACACTGTGCCAGCAAAAGACAAGCAGGAGATGGGAACCACACCAACCACCTAACACTTTCACTCGGCCCCAGCTTCTGATCCATGAGGTACCCACTGAGAAGAGAGGTAATGAATGTGCTGAGGAAGCTCACCCTGCAGGTGAGACCCAACTTCTTTAAACACAATGGCCAGTTCATCCTCATTAGAGATCCAACAGTAAATCTCTTAGATAATGTCATAACTGTGACCTCCACATAGGGATCATATACTGAGGTCTCTTGTGAAAAGCCAGCAACCTCTGAAGCCCCTCATCAGGTACACTCATCTCAGAGTCACCCTTGTCCCGACTTTCCTCCCAGCAGCCACCACAGCTGCCACTGGAGGAGCATGCCCCTTTTGGCAGAATAGCCAAATTCCATAAATGCCACCCTTTCTTCTCATCCCCCTCCAAAAGCAGGGGGAGTCCCATAATAGATAGAATATTTCATTCACGCTCTGTCTGAAGAACAATTTTTCCCATAGAAAAGCTGGGTACGTGAATTCTCAACTAGATGAGGGGCCTATTCATGACAATGTCAAATGACTAATGACAAGACTGTTGTCTGTCTCATAATAGCTCACAAATGTTTTGAATCAGAAAATCATCTATGTCATAAGAGCAACCCTTCATTGCCTGAAAGCACTTTTGATGTCACCCACTGCACCACAATGTATATACATAAGCTTCTGCCAACAGAAGTGTGTTAAAGAATCCAAATTATAATTGCCACATACAAAGTGCCAACACCACGGTGGCAAAAGAAAAGAATGTTAAACAATGGTTGTCCTATGGGCAAATAATCTAAATCTACTTGGAAACTGTAAGTATTTGGTTCTTCCTTGGCTCTTTTATCCTGTTATCTATAAATACTGCATAGAGCTGGTACTTAAAGCCCTGGGAGTGAACTAGTTCTAGGCAAGATCAGAAACTAGTAGCTTCTACAAAGAATAGTGATAGTTTTCTTTATCATAAAAAAAAGGTTTAGTTTCTTTGCTTGGTCCTTAGAATTCAGAGGAGTCTTTCGGAAGACTCAGGCGGCTTCCATTAAGCTAGGGGTAACTTGCTTGGGCTGGAGCTTTAAAAGTGCACTTGTGGTAGAGGCAGCAACCATGATGATCAACGGGGATGACACAGCTCAGGAAAACCCAAGCTGGGTGATAATCAGTTAATTTGTCATCTTCTGCATGGCTCCCTCTTAGCAATAAAAACCCTTGTCTATGTCTTCTAAGTAATGGACAGAGCTCCTACAGTTCATTTCAATACCATATACATTAGGAACAAGAAGACAGATTTTGAGAGCATGCAGAAGACATAAAACAAGTACAGAGAAAGGGAGGAGTAGCTAATTAAACAAACAAAAAAAGGGTCCCTTTCCTAATGTGCAAGAATTCATAATTTATTTATATTTAGTCCTTTTAAGAAACCCAACAAACAACCAGGCATTTCTGCAGTGCTGTCCTTCCTCTTAATTTTAGTGCAACCTCAAAATAATACAAAAAATTACCCCTAGATTGTTTGCGGCTTTAATAACGAGAGAAAGGAACTTTCTATATTTAGGAAACCTCTGAATCTGATTTCCTCAAAGGTTCATAGAGTAATAACAGGCCGATGCTTTTAAGTGGAAAGCAATTTCTCTGTTTTGCACACAGCCCTGCACATCCAAGGGGAAGTATCTTGGGCACGCTTCCATAGCAATCAGCATGAAAGCAGAGAAGCTTTCCTTTCCTTTCCCAGTGGTGAAGTTACAGCTATTAAAGGGCTGCTACAGCACAGAGCTGCGAAGCTTGTGAAGGGGACTTCTGTTATCTAATCAGTGCCAAGGCCAGAAATGACCATCTTGGTTACTACACAATGACTAAGGCACTCATCTGAGGGGCTGTGCTCCAGTAAGCTAGAAGGAAGGATTGGTATTTGACAGAGGATATATCCAACATTCAGAAAAGGCAAGAAGCAACTGAGCTTATCACCTCAAGAAGCAGATCATGAAATAATCCAAGGTCAGTTAGCCTATAGTAAAAGAACCACTCTGCTCTCCTAAAACTGATTAATTTTTGCAGAGACCTGCTATCAGAAAGGCTAACAGTAGCTTTTTACCTATTCTCTGATGGTCTGAGCCTGAATGCTTCATTGAAGCATTTATAAGGGATCAAAATACAGCCCCGCTCCCTTTGCTGTATTTATGTTCAGTCTCTTTAGCCTGCAGGAATGCCCTTTGTGGGTGGTCAAGGACAAATGGCATTAAAACTTATTAATTCAGCTTTTCATGTAAGAAGACTTAATGTGTCAGCTGCATTTTAATCTAAGGATTATATGCTTACCCTTGGAAAATTCCTTTCAGGAACATCAATAAGGATTTTTTTTTTCTATAATTCTTATTTTTTATCACAAGGCCCAATTATCATTTATAAATTTATTGGTATTTTAACACCTGAAATAAAAGCTCTTAGCTGAGAAAAAGAAGCAGCTGCTGCACAGTTAACAAGAAAGTCAAGATCTCTGCTGAGACCATCTAAATATATACCATGTTTTAAAAAATAAAAGAACACCAAGCTAATGCTCACCACCGCAGGTATGTGTCTGAGCAAATGCCAGCGCTACACATTCTGACCTGGATTTTTTTTATGACTTCTATAGTGACTTCCAGTTAAAGACAGTGGATGAACACACATATTCAGCTCGTCTCCCTCCTAAAACCCCAATACCACAAAATCATTTCTTTTTAAATGCATAAATCTACAAGGACAAAGACAATAGGAGCAAAGATTAAAATGTTAAGCTTTTTAAAGCTGGAAATCTGATAGATGATAACAACTAACTTAGGCCCAAAGAAGCCAAATCTTCCAGTTTGTAAAGCCACATTCTTAATCATGAATGGACATTCAAAGATCATAAAGAAAATATCTAACATGAAGGACAGAAACAGAGGAAAAAAGCAACTTGAAGGAAATAAAAAATACGCAAAAAAGCTTAAAAAATAATCATTAACCTCCTCAGAGAACTAAAGAAAATACTTTCATGAAATAGTAGGATTCTGTACAATAAAAGCAGAGAATTTAAAAACTGTCAAAAAATTTTTTAAAACATTGTAACAGGCCGGGCGCGGTGGCTCAAGCCTGTAATCCCAACACTTTGGGAGGCCGAGACGGGCGGATCATAAAATCAGGAGATCGAGACCATCCTGGCTAACATGGGGAAACCCCGTCTCTACTAAAAAAATACAAAAAAAAAAAAAACTAGCCGGGTGAGGTGGCGGGCGCCTGTAGTCCCGCTACTCGGGAGGCTGAGACAGGAGAATGGCGTGAACCCGGGAGGCGGAGCTTGCAGTGAGCTGAGATCCAGCCACTGCACTCCAGCCTGGGCGACACAGCCAGACTCCGTCTCAAAAAAAAAAAAAAAAATTATAACAAACATGAAAAATTGAATAGAAGGATTACAAGGTAAACGTAGGAAATATCCTAAGAATACAGCTGAAAAGCAGATGTGAAAAGCGGAAGAAAAGGTAAGGCTGTCCTAAGACAGTAAGTCAACATCTAATAGAATTACAGAAAGAAAGAACAGAGAAAACAGAGGGGGGAATTCGACAATGATACATTTCAAGAAAATTTCTAAAAATGAACAATTCAAGTTTCCAAGAAATGAAAATAGACCCCACCAAGGAATATTATGAAATTTCAGAACACTGAAAATAAAGAGAAGAACTAAAAACCTGAGAGAAAAAAAGGAAGAAAAATGAAGTCACCTACAAAGGACTGGGAGACAGTCTTAGCCTTCTCAAAATCAATACTAGATACTAAAAGATAATGAGCAATGTCTTCACCATTCTGAAGCTCAGTGATTAAAAACCTATCCCCAGCCACGCTATAAATTAAACGTGAATGTGACAGTCTCAGATATATAACAACTCAAAAGTCTTACCTCCCATATGAAATTTTCTAGGACACTTCCAGAAAATGTGCTCCGTCCAAATACAGCAGTAAACCAAGAAAGAAGAGAATATGGGATGAGGGAAATTGGGAATCCAATACATAGGTAAGATACAAGAAATTCCCAGGAAAGTATTAAAGAGAGGATCCCAAGATGTGGTGCACAGCAGGCCTAGAGAGCAAGTGGTCTGGACTAGAGCAAAGCGTGAGACTCCAGGTAAGATTTCTCCAAGATGTAATTGATAAGATAGCTGATATGGCTTAAAATATTAAGAGGAAATTCACATAGAAGGCTGTTTGTGGTTAAAGTAGTGGGGAGTGCATAGAAAAACTTTAAAAGACACAATTACTAAATCCAAGGAAAACACAATTTGTGTGTGTAGAGAAAATTTAAAGTAATCGAACTATACTACATTACCCAGCACATCTGTGAATCCTGTTTACACACTGTAAACACCAGATAAGAAATGGGGGAGGAGGAAGAGAAACAAGCATAACAGGAACTTAAGTCTTTCGCAAGAGGCCTTGTGGAACTATGGAATCCTTTAAAACAACAAAAGTGTATGACTGCAATAAAAACAAAACCTACAATTTAAAAAGAGTCGACGTTTACAATCTATACCTAACATTTCTTTATTACACCACCTGACAACTTACAAATTACTTTCACAAGTATCTAATGATTTAACATTTACCACAGCTCTGCAAGTTAGGGTCCCTGCCACCCGCCCCCCATCCCCCAACCCTCACTTATAGAGACAAGGGAATCACCTCAGGGAAATTAAGTAACTTGATCGAAGTGACAGAACAACAAGGTGGCAGACACAGGACTAGAAAGAGCAGGGCATGCACAGGAGTGCGGGATTTACAATATGGTTGATATTAATGATGTGAGTGGGCAACTGCAGAGAGATGAGCCAAATTGAGTTTTGGAGTTCAGTGGCTCTCACACTTGAACATGCCTAAGAATCACTTAGAGTTCCACCTAGACGAAGTATGTGAAGTAGTCAAGTTCATGAAAACAAAAAGCAGAATGGTTCCTACCAGGGGTTACAGGAGGCAGAAAGGGGAGTTGTTTAACGGGTTTTAATGGGTATGGAGTTTCAGATTTGCAAGGTGAAAAAGTTCTGGAGATCTGTTGCACAACAATATGAACGTGCTTAACGCTAGTGAATCATACACTTAAAAACAGTTAAGATGGCAAATTTTATGTTGTTCGTTTTTACTACAATATTTTTTAAAAAAAGAATCACTTGCAAGACCTGTTAAAACACTGATCACTACACCCTACCCCCAGAGTTTCAATTCAGTAGGTCTGGGTGGGACCTGAGAATTTCTTCTTCTAACAAGTTACCTGATATTGCCATCCCAGGAACCAAATTTTAAGAGCTGTTGCTCTAGTTCAAAAATATTCTCAGTACTGAATGCACAGCAACCTCCTCTGAGACCCCAGACCAAGTAAACAAGAATGTAAGGGGCAGGGAGTTATGGAACTGCACATTCAGTGCTTTGAAAATCCCTCAGGGTGATTCTAACGTGCAGCCAGTGGTAGAGACCCTGGACTGGACCCTGGTCACACCAGTCGGCAGTACAGTGTCTGTGATGCTAAGAGCAGACCTGTGCCACTCAGCCATATCCTGAGACCACAGGTTATACCTCAATTTCCTCACCTACAGAATAATGATCACAGAGTTCTGGAGAATATGAAATAGGATAACCAACAAAAGAACTCAGAGTGGTGCCTATCACATAATGAATAATAATGTTGTTGCTTTTGTTGCTGACATTACAGGAAATAAGGTTGACCTTGTTTTCTCAGAGGTAACATGGGGTCAGGTTAAGGGCAATGAAGGAGCTATTAATATTCAATCCCTGACTATGCAGCAAGGCAAAAGACTCCCAAGGAGCTAAGAACAAAATAAGTGGGATTACATCTAAGAATCTATTATAATTCCCACAAATATTTGGCAAACCTAGGATCATTTCTCTAGAATAAGTAGCTAATCCCTTTATTCTCTGAATAGGTGTTGCTCTTCGGAATATAAACATCATTGTAAAGCCAGGTGTGGGAATCAATACTCAGACACCACATCCTCCATCTAAAGAAACAACAAAAACAATGCGATGTGTCCAGACAGAGGTAATGCAGGACTCACAGGTGAAGTTCTTAAAGATATCTACAGGGTAAACAATTTGTCAAAAGAAATTGAAAAAAAGACAAAGCCATGATCCATTTATGAAATATCTGAGACTCCCACATCCCAGGCACAGTGGCCACCCGCAAGGAAACAGCAACCACAGGGCAGAGCCTGTCCTGCAGTGAAGAAGAGGCTCTGGCCCTCCAGCAAGTTTTGTGAATGCTGAATGGCAACTACCACTTTTCTTCAAAAGCACAGCAGAGAGCACCAAAATTGTGTGTTTTCTGCTAAGTTTTTCCTTGCTTTCATAGCTGCATAGCTTGGGAGCGTATCAGAGATTACTCACAAATACTTTAAGCTGCCAGTGTCCTGAGTCCACAGTAAGTAATACTTACTTAACGAAGAAATCACTGTTGTCCTCAGAGAGCAACAAGACCCTCCCTAGATGTCTGGGCCATACCAACATCTGAGTCTCAAGAAAAAAAACTCCTTCATTAAGTCATTTGAATAATTTCCCCACAAAACATTCTCAACAACTGTAGGAAAATATTCCTAATGAGGAAAATGGCATCTATTTGTAGACAGAACTTGCTGGCGGTTGTGAGAGCAGCACTCTGCAGTGGTTCAAACCTCTCAGAGTGAGTAATTCTGTCCTCACACCATACTGACGGGTTCAAGTCACCTCCCGACCACAAAAAGCTTTGTCTCCTCTGAAACTCAGAATACTGGATCTGATTAAACCATCAGCAAACATTTCCCAAGCAAGTGCCCACCCTGGATATGGTTGATTTTCCCAAGCATGTGCCCGGCAGGATGGAACAATTTCTTCTTAGGAATGTTCCCTTAAATGTTCCTGGGGGCACCCTTCATGCGGGAAGCTAAGGCCAACGTTCAAGTGGAATACACAGAAACACTGCCTTTCTTGTACACACAGGCCTGCTTTCTAGTGCTTTTTCCCTCTCTGCTTCCTTCATTTATTACTAACCTAAATGCCCCACAATCATAACACAGAGGCAAGTGCGGGGACAGGGAAGAAGTCAGGTCCAAACCAGTGTTGACTCTTACAGGACGTGTGAGTCTGAACTTCCTCGTCTGTCAAATGAAGAGGACACTTGTTCCCCTGCCAGCAGAACAGCTTTAAAGTTTAACAGTAATAACAAGGGATAGAGAGGCTAGCGTGCATGAGGCACTATTCTAAGTGCCCTGCAAATGCCCATTAATTTGATCTTTCTCAGAACTCTTTTAGGTAAATACCTTTATCCCCATTGCGCACCTGAGAAAATTGAGATACAAAGAGGTTAAGTAATTGGTCAAAAGCTCATGCAAGCTAATAACTGAATCTAGTCTAGCCCCAGAATCCATGTTTTTATCACTTCTTTATGCTGCCTCCCCAATACCTCCAAAGGTCAAACAAGAATACACCTGAAAATGCTTTTCAAACCATTAAAAGATACATTAATAATAATCATAATAATCAGTATACCTCCCAGCACCCCCAATCCTCTTGGTAACTGCCATGATTCACCTCCGCAGGGAACCATTCCCACCTATCATCAATTTATGCTTCATCTTCCGCAGAAGATGTGCTGACCTCAGGCCCTGGAGTGAAGCACATGATCTGGCTATCCAATCGGAACAGGCCAATATCCCTGGCCACAGCCACTGGTCCAGCACGAGGCGCATGACTCATCATGACCAGGAAGGTTGTTTGTAATTAAGCAAACCTGAAGCTGCTAGAAGTCTCCATTCAGAGCCCAAAAACATGTAGCCAAGATGAATCCTCATGACATCATTTTGATCCTTAGTCTAGCCCCTCCTGAAGGCAGATCCAATCCTTAGATTTGCAATTACTTAAGCCCATAGATTTTTTTCACTTGAGACAGTTTGAATTGGGTTTTCTGTCACTTGCAACCAAGGCACTCTGTTCTATCAAGCTATATTTACCTATACCTTCAATACTTTCTCCTCTCTAAAAATAAAATTTGAGGACTATTAAAGTAAATTTTAATTGGTTAGCCTTGACAAAGCAACATTCTGAGGCTGGACTTCCTGACAAGATAACTCCACATTATTTAGAACAGACTTCATTTTCCCCAATGCCACAGAACAAGGGATTTGGCCTATCACAACATTTGTTTCAGAGAATTTCATTTTTAATAAAAAGAACTAAGCCTACAGTTTCCAGCTTTGTAAGAAAACAACTGTGATATTTATTTTCTCAGCCTTCTCAATTCTTGTTTTTCCTCTAAACAACTATCCATATAGAATTACTAAAAAGAATAGGATTGAATTCTTTAAAACATTTTAAACACCAAAAGTAGAAGACATGAATGGCTATAAATCATTTCGTCCTCCTAAAGAAGATTGGCCGGGAGCAGTGGCTCACATCTGTATTCCCAGCTACTCGGCAGGCTGAAGCAGGAGAATCACTTGAACCCGGGAGGCAGAGGTTGTAGTGAGTGGAGATTGTGCCACTGCACTCCAACCTGGGCGACAGTGGGAGACTCCGTCTCAAAAAAAAAAAAAAAAAAAGAAGAAGAAAAGAAGAAGATCAACTACACCTTAACTTTATTAACTTTGACAACAAAACAAACCAGTTTAGAGTTTTCATCACATTCATTAAGCTATTCATTGTACCAGTTCACATTCCTTCCCTGTGGTTTATTCAGAAGCCTAAGATTTCAGAGGAAAGCACTGCGGGTCACCCAGATTACTGCCTCAAAAGGTGACAAACAGCATCCCATTTGATGTCTGATGGCTCCCAAATCCATGTGTAAGTATGACCAGGGCTTCCTGCATTTCACATCTTTGAATTACCGCACATAGCTAAATAACTGCGACTACAACATCCAAACAAATTCCTACTTCCTGAAAGACCTCTCAGGCTGGAAGAAGGCAATGATGCAGCCATCGTGGCTGAAGATGGCTCACTGATATTGTTTCACTTGCTTCCTTTACATTGGTCTGAGGACAGTCTAGGGGTGGTGAATGGGCAGTCACTCACAGCCTCACTGTTCACCCACAATATATATACAAGCACATATGAAAATGCTACACAGGTTTAAAAGATGTTAAAAACAAGTTTCAAATTCCTTATTGTAAAAAAATACTTCTGTATTTTATATGTTCATTACAACGCACCTATATCCTATCAAGAAGAAACAAACTTTTATGACTTTGATAAGCAAATAGATAAGCACACGAACAGAGCTAGATTAATCTGTTATGCTGCACTCCAAACTTTATTATCCAAACTCTATTAACTTGGTTGGCTGCTGTTTCTATTGATATTTATTACTAAAGTAGCACAAGACTGGCTGTCTGCTTGGCTTGCTTTAGTAAGCACTTCAAAACTCATCAGCCCTTCTCCAGACATGGCTACCTTCAAACAGTCTGGGATTACCACATGTAAACAATTAGGACATTTAAAACTACAGTAATTGTGCAAACATCACATTTCATACTCCTCATTACTGAAGCAAAAAATCAAATTATGTAGAGTGTTTATCAAGTTTATAAAATTAATAAAGATAGCTGACATAATAGTTTCAAGTTGAGGATTTTTAGTTCATTTCCATATTATACTTTTTATTCTAAAAACTGCAATGCTGAGAATAAGCCCCATGTGGCTGGTGCACATGGAAATGCACTACCTGCATAACTAGAAGAGTTGACGGGGGATGCCCCCACACCACGATGTCATATTTTTGATTTATAGAAAGCACAATCATAGAATGGAATTTCAAATTCATAGGAGACTCTTTTACTATACTTGATCTTAGCCAAAAGGCCAAGAAGTGATAGAAGAGCCTCTCTTAAACTCAAGACCAAGAACCATATCTGATTATCACTATTTTATGCCTGAAATACAATAGGCACTCTGTAAATATGCGTTGGATGAATACATGAATGAGAACATTAACACTAAATTTAATGGGCTCAGATTATTACATGACTACAGAGGTTATGATTACTATGTCCTTGCTTTTATGAAGTAAAGCAGGAGCTGGCAAACTTTTTTATAAAGGGCTAGATGGTAAATATTTTAGGCTTTGTAAGCCATATGGTCACTGTTGCAACTAATCAAACCTGGTCTCTTTTGCAACTATTCAACTCTGCAGTTTTAGCAAAATATGTAAACAAATGAGCATAATTTTTTGAATAAAACTTTATTTATAAAAACAGAATTTCCCCATAAAAACACCCAAATCCTCTGAGGAGCATTTTCCTATTATACAATGAAGACTCTACTCTCTAAAGGTTGGAAAGTGGTGGACTTGCTAAATCAAGCTGGACAGAGTTTGTTGGGTTGATATTTGGGCAGAGGATATATATTTGCTCTCCACCATGCCCATCACTCCTTATAAGCAACCCCATTCATTTCAGTCACATTACCAGCCTGGTCCATGTAAGCCTCTGAATTTACATCCCTGAACTCTACAGTACAACTGGCTTCCAGGGATGTGGCCCACAGCCATACCTGTGAATTGATAACTATACTACAGGCTCCTCAAGGGCAAGCCCAAAACATTCAACTCTTTGCCCCTCACCTAACACTTAATATCAACACCTAATGAACTTTAAATATTCATCGATTGCCTGTTGTTTGATATGTTCTGCACAGTCTCCTTGGAGGGGCTGTAGGGAGAGTAATAATAGCAGAGAAGAGGACGTAGAAAACATGTGCCGGTAGGGAACGATGTGAGAAGGGACACGGTGAGTCACAGGAAGAGCAGCAGGAATCAGCACAGGACTGATGAAACCACACCCAATTCTCCCAAGTGTGTCTCAATCTTCTCGCTGCTGTCTGGATTCCTCCCTCATATCACAGCAGAAGCTGGGCACAAGCTGGTACTACCTCCACTATAACCACGATGAGGAGAAAACCTTGTTTAATTCCCATTTCCTCTGGAGGGTGCCCTGGATGGGTAAACCCAAACAATTACCCACATCTAGTAAAATAAATAAATAGTTATGTTCTCCCACAATGGAATGCTCTATAGCAATGAAAATGAGTAATATAACTAAACTATATGCAATAATATGCAGGAATCTAATATGCTGTTGAATGAGAGAAGCCAGACACAAAAGAGTACAATCTGCGTTATATATTACACATACACATACACAAAGAAAAGACATATGCAAAACTAATTTATGCTCCTAGAAGTCAAGAGAGTAGTCATCCACGGAGCAAGGGTACAGTTGACTCTTGAACAACACTGGTTTGAACTGTAAGGGGCCACTTAAAGGCAGATTTTTTTCAATAAACACATTGGAAAATTTTTTGGAGATTTGCAACAATTTGAAAAAACTCACAGATAAACCACATAGCCTAGAAATAGAAAAAAAAAAAAATAAGGAAATGTGAGGCATGCTGTGAATGCATAAAATATATGTCATTGGTCGGGCACGGTGGCTCACACCTGTAATTCTAGCACTTTGGGAGGCCAAGGCGGGTGGATCACCAGGTCAGGGGTTCAAGACCAGCCTGGCCAATATGGTGAAACCCCATCTCTACTAAAAATACAAAAATTAGCCCAGCGTGGTGGCACGCGCCTGTAATCCCAGCTACTCGGGAGGAAGAATCGCTTGAACCCGGGAGGTAGAGGTTGCAGTGAGCCGAGATCATGCCACTGCACTCCAGCCTGGGCAACAGAGCAAGACTCTGTCTCAAAAGGGGTGTGTGTGTGTGTGTGTGTGTGTGTGTGTGTGTGTGTGTGTGTCGTTATGTAGTAAGTCAGTAAGGCTTCCAGTCAACAGTAGGCTATTAGTAGTTACATTTTCAGGGAGACAAAATTATACTTGGATTTTCAACTGCACCCCTCATCCCCAAACTATTTAAGAGTCAACTGAAGTGTCTAAAAGGAAGCATGAGATTGTGTTAGTCATGCTCTATTTCTTAATCTGGGTGCTGGTTACATGGATGTGTTCAATCTGTGGAGTTATATTGAGCTATACACTTATAATATGTCTATTTTCTGTATGTATCTTCTACTTCAGTAGAAAGTTTTTTTAAATCACCATATCTCAGTGGTCTAGGACTAGACAGGGCCCCATATGTCTTCCCTTCATTCATCCTTCAAAGTCCCCTTTGCCTCACGTGGAGTCCCACTCACTCCTCCTTGTCTTTTCAAAGTATAACCATACAGAGGCCAAAGAATAAAAAAGCAAACTCAATCATTCTGAGCTACCCATGATTCCAGACACAACTCCTTCTGAATCCCAGTATCTTTTGAAGAACCTTTACTGCTATCACTGACCTTTTGTTCTAAATCAGAAATGAGAGTATAAGAAGCCACTGCTGCCCTCAATGGCTCACTTAAATAGACTTCCTTTAAAATATACTCTAAACAGGCAACCTTATATACACAAATGTCTGTAAAGCAATGCTTACATACACAGGGACCACCTGAGGAAGATACTATAAATAAACAGTAACTGAGATTGGAAAGGAGAATAGTCGACAGCCATCTTGCAAAAACCACAGATAACTGATGGTGTAATTGGCTATAACACGTAACGATCTATAACTGTAATCATAGCTGAACATATCTTTGAGATTTTAAGTAAAGTTTCAATGCAGGTAGTCAAATTATGAGGCTGGGAATCATTTTTAATCTCTGTAATGCTGATTTTAATATATTAACCTATATAACCTCAACCTCACAGTACCACTCATATTCTTTCCACATTCTCCTACAAGTTTAAGTTTAAAACATCAACTAAGACCTTTAATCACATTAGAGCACAGAGACTGGTCTACTATTTTTTGTTTTTTTGTTTTTTTTTTTTTTTGAGACAGGGTCCCACTCTGTCACCCAGACTGGACTGCAGAGGCACAATCTCGGCTCACCATAACCTCCACCTCCCAGGCTCAAGTGATTCTCCTGCCTCAGCCTCCCAAGTAGCTGGGATTACTGGCACATGCCACTACCGCTCAGCTAATTTTTGTATTTTTAGTAGAGACAGGGTTTCACTATGTTGGCCAGGCTGGTCTTGAACTCCTGACTTCAAATGATACACCCACCTCGGCCTCCCAAAGTGCTGGGATTACAGGCATGAGCCACCAGGCCCAGCCCTGGTCTACTTGTGAATCCTGATCAGGGAGAAGGTGAGGCTGGTGATCAGAGCCACTGACCTAAACTTGAAACATCAGCCATAGCAGGGACGGGTAGATTACATAATCACACACAGAGGGAGAGAGACAGAGAGTGGGACTCGCTGTCACCCAGCCTGGAGTACAGTGGCATAATCATAGCTAACTACACCCTCCAACTCCTGGGCTCAAGTGATCCTCCCACCTCAACTCCCAAGTAGCTAGGACTATAGGTATGTGCCACCATGACTGGCTAAATTTTTAATTTTTTGTAGACAGGTTCTTGCTATTAAAAATGGTTTTGGATTTTGTTTTTTGAGACAGGGTCTTGTCTGTCACCCAGGCTGGAGTGCGGTGGCTCCATCACAGCTCACTGCAGCCTCGACTTTGTGGGCTCAAGCGATCCTCCCACCTCAGCCTGCTGAATAGCTGGGACCACAGGTGTGCCACACCACGCCCAGCTAATTTTTTTTGTATCTTTCCTAGAGACGGGTCTCACCTTGTTGCCTAGGCTGATTTTGAACTCCTGGGCCCAAGCCATCCATTCCCCTCAACCTCCCAAAGTGCCCGGATTACAGGCGTGAGCCACCACACCTGTCCTAAAAATGTTTTTAATCTGACTTTATTTGTATCAACAATGAAGGGAGCATAACCCAGTTACACACTTCAGTACAAAACTATAAATTTAATTAAATAGTTCTGTGTCACATAGTTCTAAGATGTCTTTCAGGGGAGAATATCCTTATTTGTAAGAGCTGCATCCCAAGAATTTAGGAAAAAATGTCATGATGTCTGCAACTTCCACGTGTTTCAGCTTAAAAATGTACAAACCTATACACACACCAAAAAATGTGACAAAATGCTAATAACTGTTAAAGCTAAGGTGTAGACACGCAGGAACTCATTTACGTTCTCTTAACTCTCTTCAGTATGGTTGAAAATGTTTTATGATAAAAAGCTGCATAGAAATATTTACTTACCTTTCAAGTGATGGCTGTCTTCTTTCTCCTGATCAAAAATGAATGACTAAATATACCCACAAGCCCATTCAGGGATCGTACACGCTGTCTTCATGCTGCAGGAATAAGCAAAGCAACAGACATGTTATCACCAAGAACTTTTACTGTTAATACTATTTCGGTTGAGAACATGTTCTTAATATATGATAACCCTCTAAATTAAAATACTGCCACAATTTTTTAATAGGGGGAAAAGGAAAAAAAGAAAAAATAATCCCATCACATACTGAATGTGGGGAACAACTATCAGCCCCACCCACTCTAGGAAATTTTGGAATAAAGGAATTCCTCTGTAAGTTTCTTTTTTTTTCCCTCCAACTATATCAAAGTATGATTGACAAAAATTACATCTATTTAAGTGTACAAGGTGATGGTTTTATATATGTATACATTGTGAAATGATTGCCACAAACTACTTAACGTATCTATCACCTCATACAATTCCCTTTTCTTTGAGGAGGTTTCTGGTAAAAACCAGAAAACTTGCTAGATAAATTCTAAAAGAGCCGTACAGTGTAGTTACCATTTGTGTGTGTGTGTGTGGTGAGAACACATAAGGTCTACTGTCATAGCAAATTCAAATATGCATTATTATTCCCGATAGTCACCATGCATTAGGTCTTCATCTTATAGCTGAAGGTTTGCCTCAGTTCCTGTCGAATCACAGCAATTTCAGGGCAGTGATGTGGCCCAAACATCCACTCTAACAAAAACTGGAGCTTCAATGACCTGAGCTGTACTTTGACCTTGGATTTCTAAGACCACACTTAGAAGGCATCCATGTACCCGCCTAGAACCACACAGGAATTGCTGAACCTCTTCAAATCCTTTCCAGCAAAGATATTCAGATCCAATCTACAGTACACTCAACTACAATACACACAAGTTTGTGGCAAAGTGGTATCGTGGCCTGAAAGTCATACTCCTATTGCCACCACAATACCTTCTGTTTTGGCATTACCCATCACATTTGATCCTCCCCACAGCCCTGTGAGGTAAGCAGGGTTTATGGATCCCATTTTCCAGAGAAGGCAGCTAAGTGTCAGAGATGATATCTAACAAAGATATCCAACTAGAAAGCACCAGAGATGAAACTACTATTTGTCTTCTGACCCCAAGCCCCGGGCTTGTCTCACGGTACAGGTCACCTCCACCCTCCTGCCCCCAAACATGATGCTTCCTTAAAACCAACTCCACAGCCAAATGGCCAAACAACACATCACGCCAGGGAGGCAGCCGGGCGCTGCAGTGTGCTCCCTGAAAGCATATATTCATAATCTTTCTTAATAGTACCATTAATACTATAATCATTATTACCAATTACTATAATTACTATTAGTAATTATACTTCTCTTGTAGACACAATAACCCTTAATGTATTTTTGTCATATATATATATATATATATATATATATGCACTTTATTTTTTTTCCTTCTTCCTCAAAAGAGCACACTGTTCACAAACGGAAGGAAAACAAGCATCGCACTGCATCCCTGGCGATTTGTATCCTCATCATAATGAAAGGCAGCTATCATTTGCTGTTGAGGATTTTCCTTTCATTTTTATAAAATGCAAAATACACTAGAATATAATGCCACAGACACAGCTCCGCAAATAAAGATGGAAGCAGCATCAAAATTACAGTTTGGGAGAATGTGACATCTCTGCATGATGGCCTTTCTTGGCGCTTCATCTGCTAATCACCAGAATTCTGTACACACAGAGGGTTAGCAGTATCAATGACTAACACGCGAAGTACTGGTATACAAAAGCCTAAAGAAAGCCAGTCCGGAACCCCGTGCACCTGGCTCTCAGGCCTATCTTCTCCACTTTTTAGCTTCATTAAAAATGGAGAGAACCTCCTCCGGCTGCTTCCTCACCTGAGGGCTTCTCCACTTTTTAGCTTCATCAAAAATGGAAAGAACCTCTTCCGGCTGCAACCCCTGTTCACAAGGATGTTGGGATCCACAAAGGGGAGATGGTGCGACTCACTGCCTCACAATCCAGAGCCCTTGGACCCCCAGGAATACTAAGAAGTTATGCCAAGAGCTAAACAAAGCTAAAGAAAAGCAAACATGACATAATTTCCAGAAACATCAATGTTACTCAAAGATTTTGGTGAGGGAAGGTTAAGCAAATGAATCAATAATTTAAAAGTTGTTAACATTAAAACAAGTATAAATTATGGATTAGAATGTAATCGTTGTGTGGATTTTTAAACTAAGGCTCCTGTCCTTGCTTGCCCAGGTCATTTCTGGCAATGCTCTTAGACGTGGGGGTGAGTAGCAAGGGGTGGACCCTCTCTCCTTTTTCATTAAAGATGGTCTTGGGAAAAAGAGTGGGGCAGGAACAGACTTTAATATCACAATGGCCCTTCACCTGGAGAATTATCTTCAAAATCAAGAGTCTCAGATTGTTGCCAGATCTAGGTACAAGTAGAATGAAGTCCAGGCACATATAATCCCATCTCCCACCATAGATCTCAGGACAAGCATTACTGAAGTTCCTTTCCTCATGACCCTTCCCGTCCACTCCCCTGCCTCAGGCACATTCCTGTCAGGCAAGCTTAGGCCACTCAAATGCTCAGCTACATCACTGACATTTCTTTAAACCCATACTAATTGGTAATACGTTCAGTATCTATAAAACTTTTCATTTAAATGGATGTGTGCACTATTACTAAAGAAAAATGAGCTCACCAATTTAGTTTGCCTCTAAAAAAATGTTTACTGTGAAATATACTATAGTTAAAAGTGCGTTAACTGTGGTAGCCAGCCTCCAACATGGCCGTAGTGATACCCGCCTCCCAGTATTCATGCGCTTGTGTAGTCCCGCCCCTCACGGAACAGGGCTGGCATGTGGGAACCACTACAACATTCCTGAAATGCCGGCGAGAGACTGCAAAAGTCCAAAGACTCCACCTTCCATCTCTGTTTTGGGAGAGAAGCTGGCTGTTCTGATATGAGGACACGCTCAAGAAGCTCTGCGGAGGTACACGTGGGAAAGAACTGAGGCCTCCTGCCAACAACCAGCAAGGAACTGAGGCCTCCTGGCAACAGCCATGTGAGTGAGCCATCTTGGAAGATCCTTCAGCCTCAGTCAAGTCTTCAGATAGATGGCAGCAGCTTCAGTTGACATCTTGACTGCAACCTCATGAGAGACTGCGAGTCAGAACCACCCAGCTTAGCTGTTCCCAAATTCCTGGCCTACTCATGGAAACTATGTGGGATGACAAATGTGTATTATTGTTTTAAGGTGCTAAGTCTTGAGGTTTGTTATGCAGTGATAACTAACCTAACAACATATATAGGTATAAAGAATAATAAAATAAATCGCACATACCTAATACCAGTCAGTGTTTAGATTTTTTTTTTTTTTCTTTTTTTGGAAGCCGTGTGTGTGTGTGTCTTTCCTGATTACATGTCTCCCAATCATCCTTCACCACCACTTCCACCACCAAGATTTACCACTGGCCTGAATTTTAAGTCAATCATTTCTTGGCTCCTCTTTATGGTTTTGCCACATATGTGCTATCAATATGTTGTGATTTGCTGATTCTAAGCCTAATATGAGTGAAGCGATACTGTATGTGCTCTTCTAGACTTGCCTCTTCTCTTAAGATTTTGAGATTCATCCCTGTGACTCATGTGGCTTTAGTTCATTTATTTTGTTACCACGATACAGTTCTCATTGTGTGAACATACCCACAATTTACTGCTCTGTCCTACTGTTGGGGACCCCTCTGGGAATTTTTCAATTTTCTGCTACTTTGAATAATGCTGCCATTTACATTCTACTGCTTGTCCTCTGGTACACACAGACAAGAATTTCTCCAGGGTTATATACCTAGGCGAGGAGAGCTGGGCTACGGATTGCACGTGTTCAACTCCTCTAATGCCAAATTGTTTTCCAAAGTGGTTGTGTACAATTGACTCTTTAGCCTCCTTTCCAGTTTCTCTCCAAATAAGAGGCATGCTTGTTTTGCTAATTACCAGGAAAGCTTTCAACCAACAAAAGGGAAAGCTTTTCCTATTTGCAGCATCACTACTGCAAATAAATAGTACTCCAAAGCAGTGACCTAGACAGCTGGAACATATTAGTCACAGGACATCAGTATAGACTTCAGAATAATGATGCAAACCCAGCCAACACCCTATACTGCCTGCGGGTGTAAGTCAAATTTGATTTCTAAACATACAGTAAATTCAGAGACTGTTTTCTTCCTGGTAGATTCACATACTATGGGCCCACCTGACTGGTATCATCTTGAAGGAGAAAAAGAGTAATTCACATGCAACCCAGCCAAATTCAAGATCAAAACAGGAGAATCAAATAATTTCTGTGAAATAATGGAATATATATGTGTGTTTTTTTAAACAGGCAGCTGGTTAGGGTTTTAAATATTTTTACCTATAAAACTGTTATTTACTACACCTGATTTTATTTACTGTAATTCTACAAAAAATTCTCAATTATTTTCTCTATGAAAAAACTGTGCTTTATAGGTTTAGTTAATCCAATTTCTTAGATGAAAATAGTAATTTTTGCAATTTAATCTGCATTTCTAGGAAAAATGTGACAGCAAATGTTTTTTATCGGCATCAAATACAAATAATGAGAAATTCTCTCAATTTGAGTAGGAAGGAAAGAAGAAGTGTTATAAATTTAAAAGAGACTCATATGTCATGGGAAGAAACAATGTCAGTAGATGATCAAAATAAGTTCATTTCAACTCAACTTCCTGACAGTTCTCATCTCTTTAAAATCATTTATCCCTACAAGGTAGAAATTGTTATTTATTCCCATCTTGTAGATGGAAGAAACTGAGGTACAGGAAGGAATTCAGTTATGCACAGTCACACAGCTGGTAAGTGGTAGAACAAGGATTTAAACCCAAGCAGTTTACTCCAGAGCCCATATTCTTAATCACTACTCTGGACAGCTTCTTCAGCCCCCCAAGACAAGTCAGAAGGCCCTGCAATGGTGATGATAGTAGCTACCAGTTAATAAGCATCTACAATGTCCTAAGCACTCTATAGCATTGTTTTTTTTTCTGGGTTTTTTTTTTTCTGTTTTTTTTTTTTCCTTTTTGAGATGGAGTCCCGCTCTATTGCCCAGGCTGGAGTGCAGTGGCACGATCTCGGCTCACTGCCACCTCCACCTCCCGGGTTCAAGCAATTCTCCTGTCTCAGCCTCGTGAGTTGCTGGGACTACAAGTGCATGCCACCATGCCCGGCTAATTTTTTTGTATTTTGAGTAGAGACAGGGTTTCACCATATTAGTCAGGCTGTTCTCAAACACCTGACCTTAGGTAATCCAGCAGCCTCAGCCTCCCAATGTGCTGGGATCACAGGCATGAGCCACTGTGCCCAGCCTACTGTGTTATTTCTAATTCTGTCCACATCTCTACCAGGTATGTATTATTCCCATTTTATAGCTGAAAAATCACAGGCTCTGAGAGTTTCAGTAACTTGGCCAAAATCACATAGGCAGTAAAATAAAATGGTGGAGGCACCACTTGAACCTCATGACTTCAAAGTTCATGCAGTTTCCACAGTGGGCCTTTTGGACAAAATAAAACCACCTAATTTCAGGGCTTGTGGTAGGCAAGTGTAACCTTAAGGTCCTGGAAACAGTCCCCGTGAAGGAAACAGATGCATATTGGGGGAAGGTGTGCCAGTGCTCCTAGTGATGGTGGGCAGCAGCTTCCATGCCCCCATCACAATGAGACTGAGGCAGAGTGGGTGCTGATAAGAGCAGAGGACTCAGTCAGAAGATGACTAGGTTACACTGGGCAGGGCAATTGGCCTCTCAGGCACAATGTTTTCCTCTGTAAAATGGGGATATCTTTTATTTCAAAGGGTTGCTGTGAGGATTAGAGAGACTAACACCTGGCACACAGCAGGCACCAGATATATGCTTGGCAATGGCAAGATTAAGAGAAAACAAGCCCCAGAAATCTAGCAGGAAATAGCAGGGAGGTAATTTTAAACATATTCTCGCTTCCATATATAAAGCCCACATAATTCAAGATGGATGATTTAATAATTTTTAAAAGATCTTACTTGTATCACGATTTTTTTTTTCTTTTTTTGAGACAGAGTTTCACTCTTGTTGCCCACGCTGAAGTGCAACGGCGCGATCTCAGCTCACCGCAACCTGCGCCTCCGTTTCAAGTGATTCTCCTGCCTCAGCCTCCCAAATAGCTGGGATTACAGGCATTCACCACCACACCCAGCTAGTTTTTTGTATTTTTAGTAGAGACAGGCTTTCGCCATGTTGGCCAAGCTGGTCTTGAACCCCTGACTTCAGGTGGTCTGCCCACCTCAGCCTCCCAAAGTGCCGGGGTTACAAGCGTGAGCCACTGCACCCAGCCCAATTTCTTTTTTACTAATATTATAGTTTCCACATTCTGGCCTACTATAAGCACAATAATAACCTTCCTAACTAGATCAACCCTTTATGATATCATTTTTTATATAAACATTGGAGCTGGAATGGACTCAAAGTAAAACATGTGGCACACTTAACCTTTATGTTACTGACTAGAAAAGTAGCCAGGGAGGGAGAGAAACCACCTCAGGTCAGTATGAGGTGTTTGAAGAACACAGAAGCAGCTATTGCTAACATTTACTCAGAATACATCATGAGCCAGATCTCCTGCTCAGCATGTTTCCTGCATTCTTCCTTTAAACCCCTCACTCAACAACCCTGAGAGAACATATCATAATACAGATCCCTATTCAACAGAAAAGGAAATTGACTCATAGAAGTTCACTGACTTGCTTAAAGTCAGTGACTGCTAGTCCCACAGGACTAGCAAATGGGTATAACTGGCTCGTTGCACACGGTAGGCACTCAGTATGTTTTGAACATGGGGTCTTTATTTTCTCCACCACAAAAATAAAAACCACTACTAATTTCACAAAGATTTTAAGGATAAAATGAGATTATGTACATAAAGTCCCTGGCTCAGCGCTTTGACCTTGGAATATCCTGTGGTAGATGAGCAACCATGTTGATATAAAAAGGTATAACAACTACCTAGAAGAGGGTTATGATAATGACAATGAGCATAACACGTATCGTAATGGGTACAAGATGTATGAAAGTCAAACACATGAAAAGATGTTCAATATCATTAATTAGGGAAACGTAAATCAAAACCATCATGAAATACCACTACACACCTATTAGAATGGCTGAACTGCATAAACTGACAATATCAAATGCCAGCAAAAATACAAGTCAACTAGGATTTACATATTCTGCTGCTGGGAATGCAATGGGTGAATACGTATGCAAACCATGGCACATCCATACAACAGAATATTAGTCAGTAATAAAAAAGAACAAACCTTTGATACACACAACGTGGATGGATCTCAAATGCATTATGCTAAGTGAAAGCTAGTCTCAAAAAGTCTGTATAATCCACTTATATAATAGTTTTACAAAGAACAAATTACAAAGGCAGAGAACAGATCAGTATTGCCAGGAGTTCAGCAGGAAAGAGGATTTAAACTACAAAAAGGCAGCACCAGAGAATTTGAAGGGTGATGAAATTGTTCCATATGCTATTTGTAGTGGTGGTTGCATGAATTAATGTCTGTGTTAAAATTTGCAGAACTGGCCAGGCGTGGTGGCTCACACCTGTAATCCCAGCACTTTGGGAGGCCGAGGCAGGTGGATCACCTGAGGTTGGGAGTTCGGGACCAGCCTGACCAACCTGGAGAAACCCTATGTCTATTAAAAATACAAAATTAGCCAGGCTTGGTGGTAAATGCCTGTATTCCCACCTACTCAGGAGGCTGAGGCAGGAGAATCGCTTGAACTCAGGAGGCAGAGGTTGCGGTGAGCCGAGATAGCGCCATTGCACTCCAGCCTGGGCAACAAGAGCAGAACTAACTCCATCTCAAAAAAAAAAAAAAAAATTCACAGAACTTGCTACAGACTGAATGCTTGTGCCCTGCCTCCACCACCTCGCCCCACAAAATTCATATGTTGAAACCGTAGTCCCCAGTGTGATGGTTTTCAGAGGACTCCTTTGGGAAGGTCATAAGCGGGCAGCCCTCATGGTGGAATTAGTGCCCTTAGCAGAAGAGACAGGACAGAAGAGAGACGACTTATCTCTCTGAATGTGAGGATACAGTAAGAAGGCATCCATCTGTGGAGCCCGAGGAGGGCCTTCACCAGAACCCAATCACGCCAGCTGGCACCCTGATCTCGGACTTCAAGTTTGCAGAACTCTGAGAAATAAATGTCTGTTGTTTAAGCTACCCAGGCTATCGTACTCTTGTTACAGCAGCCCAAACTAACTAGCACAGAACTATACACTTCCAAAAAGTGAATTTTACTGAATTTTAAATTTTTAAAAGTTAAAAATTACTAAAAAGTAGCATTTAAAAATCATAGAAAGAACTGATAGGTCTTGGTGAATGGATATCTGACAGTTGTGGAGAAGGGGTGAAACATGAGGGTCATATGACTCTGAAGTTCCTTGCCAAGGGAACAATCATGGGACAGGAGACCATCAGGAGTCAGGGTACCAGAAATAAAAAGAGGCTCTAAGAAGTACTGATGGTCAAGGACCTTGGTTTCTAGCCTGATTTCACCAAATGAGTGACTCCATGAAATTATGCAAGCCACATCACCTCCCAGAGCTTTAGTTTACCTACCTCTAAAATGAACAATGAAGCATGTGATCTTGAAGGTCTTTTCTAAGACATTCTAAGGTCAATTTATTTAAAACTATTGGGTCTAGGAAGACAACAAAACAAATAAGGAGAAATACCCAGACATGAAAAAAAAATAGTGTACATCTGCACAAATATCACCAAAGAATAAAATAAAGTGAAACCATCAACATGTCTGAATGGTAAAGTGAAGTCATGAAAGCAGCCAATAGCAGAGAAAAGATAGGAGACCCAGAATACCATTCCACTGTACAATGGAAGCCAAGAGAAGAGAGGTTTCACAGGGACTGGGGACAAGAGAGCTGGAATAACTCAAGAATCAAATGTTGAAACAGACAAAAAGAATGAGGACTGATAAAACAACAAAACTACACAGATTTTCATGTGATCAACAGAGTGACTGCCAAAAAACAGTAACAAAAAAACAGTAACAAAAAACAGTAACAAAAAAGCTCCAATCCAAAACTTTCACGTTGTCTGCATATCTTGGTTGTGTCCTGACTGCCTTTGCCCTTGCATTTTCAGTCTCACTCTGCCTTCTTCATCTTTGCTGCTAAGAATATAGAATTTAATAAAACATGTAGGAACAGTTTCCCTGCAATAGCCCAGTTCAGAGGCTGCAATTTTCAAAATTTAGAAATTCCTGGAAATTAAGAATATGACTGTTAAGTGCTGGGGAGACTTTTTTTTTTTTTTTTACTTGTCCTACTTAAGTTTATTCAAAGACTCCAGAATTCTAGAAGAAACCATTTCACTAACAGAATGGTATGTATACTTAAGAAGTACTTAATGTTGCCAGGCACGGTGGCTCAAGCCTGTAATCCCAGCACTTTGGGAGGCCGAGACGGGCGGATCATGAGGTCAGGAGATCGAGACCATCCTAGCTAACATGGTGAAACTCCGTCTCTACTAAAAAAAAAAATACAAAAACTAGCCGGGCGAGGTGGCGGCCGCCTGTAGTCCCAGTTGCTCGGGAGGCTGAGGAAGGAGAATGGCATAAACCCGGGAGGCAGAGCTTGCAGTGAGCTGAGATCCGGCCACTGCACTCCAGCCTGTGCGACAGAGCGAGACTCCGTCTCAAAAAAAGAAAAAAAAAAAAGAAGTACTTAATGTTAACTTAAGAAGTACTAAGAACGCCTGTAATCCCAGCACTGTGGGAGGCCGAGGTGGGCAGATTACAAGGTCAAGAGTTCGAGACCAGCCTGGCCAACATAGTGGAAACCCCATCTCTACTAAAAATACAAAAATTAGCTGGGCATGGTGGCACGCGACTGTAATCTCAGCTACTCAAGAGGCTGAGGCAAGAGAATTGCTTGAACCTGGGAGTCAGAGGTTGCAGTGAGCCAAGATTACGCCACTGCACCCCACCCTGGGTAATAGACAAGACTCTGTCTCAGAAAAAATAAAAATAAAATAAAGAAAGAAAGAAGTACTAAGATTTTATTATTGTTACTTTGTCTGTCAGGCAAGGAAATAGCTTGAAGTCAATAATTTTCCCAAACTGACCAACTGAAATGTGACAAATCCTTCATCTCTATCCAGAGTGAGCCTCAGGACACTATTTCACGTGCTTCAAGCTATTTCAGTCAAGTGACCCCAAGGAGACATATAACTCTGAGCACTTAACTAGAACCAAAGGAAGGGGGAAATTAACAGTTACAAAGAATGCCTGCATGCAAAGTTAACACAGAGTAAACTTTTCAAACACAACTACTTTTGCCAATTTTCCTTTCTGATGATTACATGTAAAAACATCAATTTCATATAATCTGGTTCTGCTGGCTCTGAAAGAGGAGGGAAAAGAGAAGTGGACTTGCTTGGGCTTGAAGTCTGGTTCCACCACTAACAATTCACTAACTTTGAGCAAATATACTTACTCCTTTTTACCTCCTATTCTGCATCTACAAAATGGGGACAATCACATTCTCCATCTAGCACTCAGGCTATTAGTGACATGCCCAGATGAGATCATGTCTGTGGAAGCACTCAAGGAGAATGCAAATACAAATAGAAGGTGTTATTACTGCTATTCTGTATGGGGGAAGGGGGATGAACATATTTGAACACCCAAGCACATCCCAGCTGCCTCTTTCAAGTCAACCATATGATTCTCTCCCATCAACAGCTGGGCTGTTGAGCAGATGCTGAATTGATGGAGACAGAAAGGTGCTGAGAGAGAATGCTTCTGTTACCCAGCTTCAGTCCTCCTGGTTGGGTGAAGATAGAAAAGTCATTTCTTATCCATTTCTATTCCACTAACCTTTTTGAGAGTCTTCTATGTGTCAGACACCATGCTGGATACTAAGAACACGTTAATCTTTGACAAAACAGGCTGTGTTCTCAAGCACATCTACTCTGGAAACCGCTATGCATAAATAGCCAAGAACTGAGTCTAGGAAGATGAGGATAAATCAGAAGACAGAAGCAAGGGTGAGACAGCAGAGCAGCAAGGAACCACAAGGGACAGGAAGGCAGATGAGAGGGCATGACAATAAAAACCCATGTCTTCCATGTCTTCAACTAGGACTCTCAGGTCTTCACCCGTGGGCCAAGGAACCACAGACACGTTTTTAAGCAGGGGCTAACATGATCATCCTTGCAGTTTAGAAAGAGGACTGCGACCACAGCTGGGAGGATGAAATGAAGACGGGCAGCAAATGGGCAGCTGTAGCAGAAATCCAAGCACCAAGTTATAGGGGCTCGAGAACGAGTGAATACAGAGGTAAAATGAACTTGCTTGGTGACTGGAAGGATGCAGGGGTAAGAGGAATTGTAGATGACTCCTTGGTTCTGTCTTGATGACTAAGAGGATGTTGGACTTTTTCACAAGATACAGGAAGAAGTACAGATTTGGCAGGCAAGACAATTTCATATTGTACTTGTGTCACTTGGTAAATGACCTCATGTAAAGGAAGTCACTTTGTACATTTGTGACCAACCAAAAAGTCTTAATTTTCTCGCCATTTAGCTGCCTGTTTGAAATTTCCATAGACAAGAGGACCACTTAAGACAGAATGGAATGGCTAGGCAAGAACCCACTTCCAAGCTCTTAACCTCTTGTAGCCAAAGTGAGAACATACCTGACATCAGAACTGAAGCTCAGAGAGGTTAAGTGGCTTACCTAGGCCTTGCAGCCAATGAAAGAGGAGCTAGATTTTAATCCAAGATAGTCTGCTTCCACAGCCTCAGCTCTTCTTCTAGTATGCTGTTCTACTCCATTAAGTAAGGGCCTAACCCTACTCATCGTATGTAGTACAGGTTGGTTACCCTCTTTCCAGAACGCTTGGAACCAGAAGTATTTTGGATTTCGGGATTTTTTGTGATATTGGAATATTTGCATATACATAATGAGATATTTTGGGAATGGGACACAAGTCTACACATTAAATTCATTTATGTCTCCTATCCACCTTCTACACATAGCCTGAAGGTAATTTTATATGCAATATTTTTAATAATATTGTGCATGCAACAAAGTTTTGACTGTTTTGACTGCAATCTATCACATGAGGTCAGGTGTGAAACTTTCCACTTGTAGAGTCATGTTAGTGATCAAAAAGTTTTGGATTTTGGAGCATTTCAGATTTGGGATTTTCAGATTTGGGATGCTCAACCAATACCTGTTCTCTGGCCACTTTATTCTTCTCCTGATACTCGCCTCTGATAACAGAGTTCAGGCAACTCTGAATCACCTCGTTTTAATCTCTCCAAACACTGTTCCCACTGCTGAGCTGTCAATCAATGATCCTGTCAGCCTGGAAAGCCCCACCCCATCTCTGTTTCTTCAAGTTCGTTCCAATGACTATTTCCAATAACCAGCCACTCTGTGGCTCTCCAAATGCAGGGAGGATGTTCTGCTTCCCATGGGAACTACTTCTGAATTCACTGTCCTACCTTATGTCATAGTATTTAAAGTTCCTTAAGGGTAGTCCTTATTTAACTCAGTCCTTACTTAACTAACACTTGTGTCACTGGCTAAACCAAGCATGATACTTCTCCCTGCTCAATATCTTTCTGTGTGTTACATCAGGGGAAGAAGGGAGGAGAAGGCTACTGGAGAAGATGCACAGTGTTTATTTGGAGACTGCCAACTAAACACTCATCAGGCACTCTCCTAGGCACGAGAGGGCAGTGACTAAAGTCCCTGAACTTACACTGAAAATGTGATGTTTATTTTTTAAATAAATAATACGCACACATGCATAAAGCAAACACATCAAATGTTAACATTTGATAAAAGTGAAGCTGGATATATATGCATTTATTGTATTATTCTCTGTAGGTTCCAGAACATTTAAAATATTTTAACAATAAAAACATTTGTAATGAGAAGAAAATAAACATAAAGCCTCTACTCTCTATGGAAACAATTGCTTTGTCAGACTAACTTATTTCCAAAGTGTCTGGATAGAGAAAATTTTACAGTGATCTATTTTGTTTTTAACATCATGCTCCACAGCAGACAAAACAATCAGGAGAAAAGATGAAAATGAACAAGTTTAGACGATGGGATTCAATTGAGCAACACAATGAGGTTCTCAGCCAGTCTAGGCTGTCCTCATTTCCAACTCCTTATCCTCTGCAATGGCAAATGATAAAATAAAATACCAGAAAAACATAACCACCTTCTAAAACCTTTTTGCCTCTGAAGAGGAAGCCCTAATAATAACCACTACCATTTTATTCTACATCTACAGTGTGCTGGGGTCTTACAAACATGATCCCTTAACAAACCTGTAGGATGAGCATTTTACAGATGAGGAAGTTAAGATTCAAACAACTTAAGTAATTTCCTCAACTTAAGTAATTTGCTCAACATCCACTGATTGCATTGCTGGTGACAGTCTGGAGCCCAGGCTGCTCACCACCAGGGCTGAACCATGGGTAACAGAGCTAGTTTCCAAATCTCTCTCTGCTAAGAGTCAAACACCTTGGTTTTGCTTTCATTTAACCATGATGCACATCTCTCACTATCTGATACTCCTTCTCTTACTTCTCATAAACTTCTAGGCTCCCACAAAGGAGTGGATCTTACAGGGCAAGAAGTCTCTAGTAGGAAGTTCAGTAAATTTAAAAAACACACAAACAAAATCCAAGAAATCAGTCTTGAGATACAGTACCAAAAACAGTAACTCCAAATGGTAACTCAAGGCAACAAAAAAATTGAGGGGTTAAAAAAAAACTAAATGGCACAACACACTGCAGTCATCAAAGAAACACTGCATGATTGTTTTAAATTGAACAGCCTTAACCTGTGAAGGGACTTTAAAGTTGTAGTCAGCAACAAACCTGTCAAAAGAAAAAGAATTGGTAAAATCACTTTCTAATGTTATTTATCTTTAAACACTTGTGACTGTGAAGAGTGTACAAAATTTATCTTCCACATGTAGACAGAGGGGCAGGACAAGCTACAGCATATGTGAACAGGTTAAGATTTTATTATTTACTAAATTTTCAAAAATGTAGAATAACATTAAACTTGAAATATATGCCATTGTTTATTCTAGTAGGAGTTACATTAACTATTCTGGAAACAAAATATAGATCAGAAAATGAAAAAAGTCAGATTTAATCTAAACATCAACATTTCTGACCCCTAGAGTTTATTCCTAAAATAGGGGTCTCAGTGCAAAAACGGCACTGTACAATTTCCTTTTCTATCACTTCCTGCCACACAGTCTACTGACCACACCTCCCAGACAGTAAGGAAATTGCTGAGTCAAAAACCACATAATCAGAGCCCTCCAACAGCTGGACCCTCATAAACCTGACACCCCACCCAAAAGAAAGCAAACTGGTCCCCCACGTGAGCCTGCGCGTAACAGGCTGCTCACCACCAGGGCTGAACTGTGGGTGATGTTTACACGTGCAACCCAAGCAGAGGTTCCAGGGACAGTGTCTAAAGAGGAACTATTAGGAAGATAAGAGAACCAGAACTGTAGAGAGCCACCAAAAATGCATAACATATAACAGACTCCAACAGCAAACAGGCAATTATTTGCCTAGATGTCTGATACAGCACCAGGTTAGCTCATTACACTTGAAATTTTAATGGCACAAAAGAACCGCAATTATCTTTTTTCCCAGAGACACATTTCTTTGATTATATCTTGCACGCTGAAACAAAAAATTTATTCAAATAGTTTCATGGTTATTCTTTGGAATGGAGTATTTGACTGATTGCCAAATGTATAAATTATATGACTAAGTATTAAACGTGTGTTTACTTTGTTCCAGAGGTCACCTATCTTCAGATAGATCATGTGCCTTTAGAAAATGTGAGCAACGTAAACAAACAGATTTGACTGGCATTGTTAAAACCACCAGTTAATCACATCTGATTTTTATCAGGCCTATAAAGGTACAAAACATTTCACTTCTGTTACTACAAAGCTGGAAGCTAATTTCAATTTCCTACATCTCCACCAAAAAAAAGCACCTACAGACATGTCGCTGCAAGATGCCCAGGCACCACAAAACCCCTGGGCCACTGCATGGAGTCAGGGAGGAGCGTGCTGCTCTATATTCTCCACTGGGCCTCCCCTACCACCCAGATTTGGAAAAAAATACAAATTAAAATCAAGGGAGCTTGCTGTGCAAACATAGCCTGTAGCTCAGAATCTCAGCCCCGCTTCCAAACAGAATGTCATCCATAAACAGAAATTCCAGAGCTGCCACAGCGAGACAGGCTCACAGAGAAGCATACCACTGAAATAAATCATATCTGCATATCCAGTGAGCATTTAACCAGCTCAGACCAAACTAAGGAACCAAACACTACTGCCAGATTTTCCCTCCTAAGGTACTGACAAGTAAGAGCTATCAGAGCAAAAGATATGAAAACACCAGGCTGTTTTCCAACAACCCTGACAGGCCTTGCTCAAGGTTGCTGCCAAGTTTGCTGGTGAGACTGCTCTGAAGTATTGTGAAACCACACTCTTGACCTCAGGCAGTACTAATGCCTTCAACTAAACACTGTTCAAAGTGGTGGGTGTGTTTATAACCATAAAGGCAGCATTTCCTTGACCACACTGTGATAAGGTACCCTCTAATAAAACTGATCACAAGAAGGCACATATTTTTATTTTCCTTTTTATATATACAAATTTATGGTGTACATGTGCAATTTTGTTACATGCATAGATTGCATAGTGGCCAGGTCAGGGCTTTTAGGGTATCCATCACTCAAATAATATACATCATACTCATTAACCAATTTCTCCTCATCCTCCCCGCTTCAACGCCCTCACCCTTCTGAGTCTCCATTATCTATTGTTCCACTCTCTACATTCATGACAAGGAACATATTTTAAGAGGCACTTTATTTTCTGTTTTTAAAAAAGAGTCTCTTGAAAGATGTTTGACTTGAACAAATATTTGTACACCTGTGTTCACAGCAGCATTAGCCACAACAGCAAAAGACAGAAGTAACCCAAGTGTCCACTGACAGATGAATGGATAAACAAAATGTGGTATATCCACACCATGGAATATTAAAAAGGAAGGAAATTCTGACACATGCTACAATGTGTGTGAACTCTGAAAACATTATGCTAAGTAAATCAAGCCAAATGCTAAATAGTTCCACTTATATGAGGTACATAGTCAAATTCGCATATATAGAAAGTAGAACAGTGGTTTTCCAGGGGCTAGGGGTAAGAAAGAATGGGAATGATTGTTTTGTGGGTACAGAGTTTCACCTTGGGAGGAGGAAGTCATTCTGGAAATGGATGGTGGAGATGGCTGCACAACAATTTGAAGGTACTTAATGCCACTGAACTGTATACTCAAAAATTGTTAAAATGATACATTTTGTGTATGTATATTTTACTATAATCAAAAAAGATGTTTGTACTTGTTTAAAGTATAGATTTGGAATAGTAGAAATATTTTAAAACTATACAAATACAACATATATTTCTATGTATATTTAAGAATCTAACAAAGTTGTCTTAAGCTTCCACATTTGGCGAAAACCTGACCTTCAATCTCAGTCTGGAAAGCTAAAGAGCAGAAAGCATTCTTCAAATGTCACTTCTGGCATCCTTGAACTGCTGTATGATCAATGATTGCATCACCGTGTAAGTAAACACCATCACAACAGCATGACATTAGTGATATAAACAAGGCATATTATTTGAATATTTGCTGTTAGTATCCAAAGATTCATTTTCAAATGTTGGTGAACATTCGAGATATATCCTAGAATCTCCTCCATCCATCAGCAAACTATATGACACTCAAGATTTTGTCATGTACTTACCAAAGATGTTCAAAGATGGAATGACTGGTTATTACATAACAAAGCTCACCTCTAGCATTGTGCTTTTTTTTGTTTGTTTGTTTGTTTTTTGACAGGGTCTCACTCCATCACCCAGGCTGAAGTGCCATAATCACAGCTCGCTGCAGTCTCAACTTCTTGGGCTTAGGCGATCCTCCCACCTCAGCCTCCCAAGTAGCTGGGACTATAGATGCACACCACCACACTCAGTTAGTTTTTTTTTTTTTTTTTTTTTTTTTGTAGAGATGGGGTTCCACTATCTTGTCAAGGCTGGGCTCAAACTCCTGGGCTCAAACGATCCATCCACCTCAGCCTCCCAAAGTGCTAGGATTACATGTGTGAGCCACTGCACCTGGCCTAGCATTGTACTTTGTGGATAACAGCATTGACATGGCAGGTCTAATAACAATATCAAAGAGCATGCATACTAACAGCCAATGGTTGCTTGCAGGGAAAGCAGTCATTTGTTGAAAACTGAGGGTGCCTTGAGAGGGCGAACATTTGTCACATATTACCTCTGCAAAGATTCTTCTGTCATTCTTCTCCAGGGAAGACAATGAAATTAGTGTGCAGGCAGTGAAAGCTAAGATGCAGATGGAGATTCCAAAACAGCTCTGTTATCTTGAAAGTCAATTTCATTGCTCCACAGCCACACTTTTAGAGCCAAAGCTTAAGGATGCATTTTTCTCTCAACTGGTTGTGTGAAGCAGCGAGTGAGTACAAAAATATCAGGGAAAATTTTGTAGAAGGACAACAATTTCACTTCTGCTTCTGAGATTATCCAGATATATTCTCCTTCAAACAGTGCACAAAGCTGGGGTGAGGGGAAGTACTAAAATGAAACCACATCATCATTGCCAAGAAAATCTTCAGGTCCAGGAGTCAGAGAGAAGACAAGTCAGTTATATGACAAAAGATTAATAAGTTGGAAACAAACTACCACTCATATTGTATTATATGGACAAAGCCAGCAAAAATAATAATACAAAAACAAACTAAACAAATAAATAAAGTCCTTGCTCCTCCCTCCTCCAACTCAGATCCAAGTCAACATCCACCCAGTATTGCAAACGTTCACTGAACTGATTGTATATGCTAAAAAATTAAGTCCCTGTACCACAATGCCAAATTCTGACTATGATAATCTTAATAACAAAATTGTAATAATGTTTATAAAATGTCAAACTTGTACTTGTATCCCAGAAGTTCATTCTAGGACAGCGAGGTTTAGCTTTGGCAATACTATTCCTTTCAGCATTCCATCTTTCAGCATTTGGTCAAAATGTTCATTTGGTACACATCTAATATTTATAGAAAATAAATCAGAGGGATATACACCAAAATGATAACAGCGGTTATCTATGGGTAATAGGGTTATTAATATTATTTTAACTTATACATTTTCTAAATAAAGGAGGAAGAGCAAGAGGGCAAAGAGAAGGAAAAGGGTAAGAGGAGGAAAGGAGGAGGAGAAATAAGAAAAAGAAAAGTTGTCCTTGAAAGAAAACCCACCCTGGCTAAAAGGCTAGTGCAGAGCAGCCTTGAGCATCAGCACAGGCTGTAGACCATGAGATTCCAGGGAACGTCACTCAGTGCCCACTCCTCAAACACTGTGCTGAAGCCACCACACCCTTACACCTCACAGCCTCCCACAGTGCTGGGAGAGAAAGGAGGGTTTCAAGGAAGATAGTATAACTATAGAAATTTCAACAGTATGACAACTTAATTACTTACTTTAAGCTTTTTTAAAAATCAGTAACTTCAAGTCAAAGATGTAGCCTAATAACAAGCACAGAGAAACACACCTGATATGACTATACAGGTGGCAAAATGGCCTGTGAAGGAGACATTCTTCTTGAAGTCTTCCTATGAATACAGTCACCCCTCAGTAACACAGGAGATTGGTTCCAGGACCCCCAGGGACACCAAATTATGTGGATGCTCAAGTCCATCATATAAGATAGCATGATATTTGCATATAACCTACACAAATCCTCCTGTATCCTTTAAGTCACCTCTAGATCAAGTATAATACATAATACAATGTAAATGCTGGGTAAATCGTTGTTATAATTTTTTTGGTTTTTGTTTGTTTGTTTGTTTTTTGACAGAGTCTCACTCTGTTGCCCAGGCTGGAGTACAGTGGCACAACCTCCACTCACTGAAGCCTCAACCTCCTAGGCTCAAGCGATCCTCCCACCTTAGCCTCCCTGGTAGCTGAGACTATAGGTGTATACCACCACATCTAATTTTTGTAGAGACAGGATTTTGCAACATTGTCTAGGCTGGTCTCAAGCTCTCGGACTCAAGTGATCCACCCGCCTCAGCCTCCCAAAGTGCTGGGATTACAGGCATGAGCTACTATGCCTGGGGTATTTTTTTATTGTATTGTTATTTTTTGGTTTTTTCCTCAAATATTTTCAATCTATGTGATTGAATCTGTGCTTGCAGAACCCAAGGATTATTTACAGAATTTTTAAATGACAGAGTCAGTATGACCTGACTCTTGCCTTGGTAGACTAAGACCTGTTGAGGACATATCTGCCTAATTCATCACTGTGTCACCAGTACTCCGCAGGGTACCTGCCTCATAGTAGGGCCCCAACCAGTACCTTCTCAATAGTTTATTTTTTTACAAAAGCATTACATATCATTTTGCACATAACAATGCTTTCCGAACAACTTTATGATTATTTTCCCAGATATTATTTTTAAGAGTTACCTAGTATTCCATTGTGTGGATATACATAATTTGTTTAACCAATCTCCTATATTTTAATACTATGTTTCCAACTTTTCACTATGATAAAGAGCTCTGGGATGAATAATGACCTTGATTATTTCTTAAAATAAGCCCCTAAAAGGAGAATTGCTGGGTCAAAGAGTGTGTGAGTATCTACGCTCTCACTCTCCAAAGCTACCCTCTAGACCCTTATCTTGAAGGCAGTAGTCATGAGCTTTACTATTTAGGTAAGCTACTATGGACTTCTCAAGCAGAGCAATCTCCTAAAACAGGTGCCTTTGGCATCAGCAGCCAAAGCTCCAGACCTATTTTCAGGACCCATCAGACACAGAAATCTGAGAAGCAGCACCTGCTCCAAGGGGCCTCTGTGCTCCTCCCAATGGCTCAACCTTCTCTTCTCGCTCAGTGGAAGACAGAAACAAATTGTAGCATCACACGCACCTCCCCGCCTTTGCTTCCACTAAGTCAAATGGTCTTCCAATGATGCCAGCGGTATCATTTTGTTTCCTGTCCCAGTCATAAGACACAGAAATGTCAAGCCGCACAGAACTACAACAAGGCTGTCAGTGTGTGTCTGCCTCACCCCCTTTTACCTAGTCATTTCTCATTAGTTCCTCTAAAAAGAGAAAGATGGAAACACAAAGGAACTCTCCATGGCATAATTTTCACTTTTTATCCACTTTCATAAAAAACGGGTCTTTTAAACACCTTCCTGGAGAATTTAATGAGAGTGTTAGATGCACTGTCCCCTAAAATACACTTAAATACATGGTGGTTTCAGGAAACCCATCCGGAGACCCCCAGTAAGAACCTGTGGAACACGAATAGGGCCTTTCTAAAATGAATGAGCAAAAGGAGGCTTGAGAAACTCCGGAGAGCGTTCTCACGATCCTGCCTGTTTCTAAAATCAAAGGGAGAAGGAAAGCCAGCTATGCTGAGGGCCCTATGGAAACCTGGAACACTGCCCAGCCAACTGCTTGGAACTCTGTAGAGCCTTTCAAAGTCACTCCGGTGTCACTACATGGACCACAGCAGTAAAGCCAACGTTAAATTACCAACCTTGTGAACAGGTGGCAGAGACATTCCGAGGCACAGGGGAGGTTTTGCCTCCCGACCACCTGACATGCTACATATTTGCTTATTTGATTATTGTCGGTCTGACCCTTACCAAGAAAACTCCACATGGGCTGAGACTTTGCTTTGTTCGCACCTATATCCTGGCCTCGTCCCAAGTCGAAGCTGCCAGTCTCCATGATTCTGAAGGCTCAGGCTAGAGATGCAGGCCGTCTACAAAGGCTTCCACAAAAAGCAATGGTATACAGGGGACATTCTGTGTACTTGGGTCTGGGGGTGTGTAGAGTGAACTAATAGCCAGGGGAACAATAGGGACAGGCTCTGGGATAAGATCAGGTAGGAACACAGAGGAAGGGACTATGCAGTCCACGTGGTGAAAATCTCGACAACACATGGTCAGAAAACTGGGTACAGATAGTGCCTGTGCAATAGCCCATCTCACTTATGGTCCATCTAGTCAAATGAATGGTCAACACGCCAGCCAGGAGAGGAAAGGGAATCAACACATACTCTCTCTTAGAGGAAATCTCAGGGTCACCCTCTGCTGCCACATCCCAAGGCCACCTCAACAACTACAGAATGCAACCCTGTACTACTGTAGACACATGCCAAGGGTCTTCACACCGTGACACTTGTGACATAGTGGTTATTATTTCCATTTCACATGAGGAAGCCACTGCCCCAAAAGGATTTAAACCCAAGCCCACTGTTCTTTGTCACTCCTCAGTTGGCTTTCAAAATCAGAGCCCCTGGGGCCTTGCCTCCCCAGTTCCTGTTATCCAGAAGACCCTGGGTATCCTGCCATCTCACAAATGGCTCAGAAAGTGCTTTACGACCTCACCAGTGTGCCTGGACAGCCAGCAGCATCTTTCCTCACTGCCCTCACCTGCTCTGCCTCTGTCTCAGATGACCAGGACAGTCTGGCTTGGGCTGAAGGCCGTGGGTCCTCTATACAGACTGTTTCTTTCACAATCCTCTTCTGGTCCCATGGCCTTTTCTCCAGCATCCCAAACATCTCTGCTCTCCAGTCATCCTCCACCTGCCTGTGCACCTTCATCCCTGCCACTGTCCCCTGCCTTTCCTCCACACTTCCCTCTCCCCTCCTGGTTTCTTCAGGAGTAAAACATTCCTCTTCTCTGTTGGTCTCAGACACACTGGCACCCCCATCGCCTTCTCCAGCTCCTGCCTAAACTATCAGCCTGTGTCTGTTCGGGGGAAAGAAGCTGTGGGCAAAGCCTGCCTTCCCACTCTATCTCCCTCTCCGTCCTGGTTTCTCCTGCCTCTGCTGCTTTCACCCACCTCCTGCCAGTGGGGTGAGTATCACTTCAGCTAACCCTCCCCACCACTTCCTTAGGGGATAGTTTTCTTGAGGTTTGTTCTCTACCACCCTGCCCCAGGGCTTTTTTCTTCAATCCCTCCATCTCCAACTGTGACTGTTGGGAACTCCCTTCCAAATTTAAGCATTTCCACCTGCCAAGCTTAGCTGAGGATCCTCCACCCCTTAACCTGAGATTTTTTATAACATCCCCTGTCTTCATGGATTCACATAGTACACCTGCATGAAACTTTTGAAAGACTGAACATCCACATTTTGCTCCCTTAATGGAGACCGCCTGCCAGAAGGAATACCCATTACAACCTGGGAAATGCAAACAGCTTATTGCTATTTCTATAAAGTGGTCTGGACACGAAATTAAATAGGACTGGGGAAGGTGGTGCTGAAATCAGCTTCTTTTGTTAATGGATAATAAGCAGCTGGAGAAAAGGAGGAGCGGAGGGGAGAGAAAAGAAGAAACTGGAACCACTGAAAACACAAATGAAGGGGAATTTCACACTTAGCCAAAAATTCAAGGAAAATAAAATAAGACTTTGTTTTTAATAGAGTCTTTCTTTTAAAAGCTGATTTATCTTAAAGATAGAAAGTCATTAATCTTCTTCAGGTTTTACGTTCCTAGCAGGTAGCTAACATTTAGCCACTGTGTTGTTATTGTTCTGAGACAGAACCTCGCTCTGCCGCCCAGGCTGGAGTGCAGTGGCTTGATCGCGGCTCACTGCAGCCCCTGCCTCAGTCTCCTGAGTAGCTAGGATTACAGGCGTGTACCACCATGCCAGGCTAATTTTTGTATTTTTAGTAGAGATGGGGTTTCACCATGTTGGCCAGGCTGGTCTCAAATTCCTGACCTCATAGCCACGTTTTTGGAAAAAAAAAAAAAAAAAAAAAAATGTAAACTGTCAAGTACTCTTGTAACTCCCCAAGTAGTTTTGAAGTGCAGTCCCAGCCCTGATTCTCCCTTTGGGGGCCGACCACTTATAGCACACATCCTCCTAGCCTTGTCTCTGCTGTCAGGATTATGTCACTAAAAATGCAAACCTCGTGTGGCTTTCAACCCTGAAACAAAAGAAAATAAAAACCAAACAATGCCACTTCTGGCTCCATCTACACTGCCTTATGGTACGGATTCCCTTCTTGCACTCTGCTGTCACAGGGAACCTGGGCAGGTGACCGCTGTCTAGTCATCCCACCCCTGACCCAGGGACGCTAGGTGTGCAGCTTTGATACTGTACTCACTACTTGGTGATGACATCATCTGTGGACATGTCTGTCTCGCCACTAATCCCTCAAAGACCCAGACCCCATCACACTCATCTCTGTATCTCAAGGCTCATCAGGGAACTGGCCCATAGGGGACTCTCAACACATATTTACTGCCACTGTCAGCCCTCTGTTATAAAAAGACCAGACTGGAGAGTGTCTCCACACCTGAACAGGCCTCTCTAGCCTCTTCAGTCGGCCCCTGGCAATCCCCTGACCCTCTCTACCCTGCCACATTCCCTCACCAAGCAAACAAGCTGTTACAGGCTCACAGGGTCATGGGAGAGTCCTGATAACTAGCACAGAGAAAAATCTAAACCAGTGTTTCTTCCCAAATACAACTTACTTGTACTGTTCACCTCTGAGTTCTTTCTAAATCCTGAGTTCCTACAAAATATTTAAATTCTAAAAGGTTTTTGTCCCAAGGTTTTATATATGTAACATTTTTCAAATAGGAAAAAATATAGCCTGGATTGCAAGACAGAAAACTTCAGCTATAACAATAACTATTCATACTTCTTGAGAGCTTAGTGTGTGTAGGTGCTGTACTAAGCTTGGTACACATTGTAGCTATGTGACCTCCGCAGCAGCTGGAGTAGAGCTCCACAAAGCTCTTTTTTTCCTATAAACACGGTTTTCTACTATAATTAAACTAGTCAGATAAGATTATCTTCTGCCTCTCCACTGTCAAGCTATGTATCTCAATACACTTTTAATTTGTCTGTGCCTAAATTCCCCCATGGGGATAAGTGGTGAATAGGAAGTCCTTTTTCTTTTTTTTTTTTTTTTTTTTTTTTTTTGCCAATGGGAGGGGGAATGAAAGATAACAAGATAAAAATAAATGGGGCCATCTTCCTAAGATGGGATGCACTGATGGCACTCCAAGCTTCTAATAAGTGTTGACTTATATTTCCAAGTTTTCTGTCCACCTTGGGATCATCTCTCCTGAGCCATGCCAGAAACACTGGCGAGCAGGAAAAGCAAGTTTCTGCTCTGGACTGGCTCAGACACCCCTCTGCTGTCCTAGATAAACAGGACCACATGAGTTCAGTTTTTATTTCATGAGGCAGAAAGCACTTCCAATGTCTAAATCTGAAATCATCCCACCTGACTGTAACTAGAAGTAGGAGCAGCTGGCTCCTCGCTGACGTGGGCACTGCTGATGGCAGTAGTTTTCAAAGAGTGGTCCCCAGACCAGCAGCATCACAGCATCCAGGAACGCATCAGACATGTCAACTGCCCACTGCCACCTGCCCCAAGCTCTTTGCCTCACAAACTCTGACAGAGATGGGGCCCAGCCCTGGGCGTTGTAAGCAGCCTTCAAGTGATTCTGATACACGCTGAAATCTGAGAGCCACTGGCTTCGCCTGATAAATATCTGAGGTCATGGGAATGTCCTGCTGGGCTAACCTGTGTATTACAATGCTTTACGTAAAGGTACTGGCTCTCCATCAACAGTACCTACTTCTGTTATTTCTGCCACCTGGGAAAGGCCCCAAACACTAAACTCCAGGGCATTCTTTTTCCTACTTTCTTGGGCAAATTACTTCTGCCCCACTCTCTTCGTCTTCAAAAAAGGGATAATGACAATATCCATTTCATTGGGTCAAGGACTTAGAAAGTGTCTGGCATGCAGTGAGCCATCAACACGTGTGAATCCCTGTAATTCCGACATCTCTGCCAAAAGGTCTAATCAGAACTAGGAATATAGCAAAATAAAATCTGCTTCCTGAATGTTTACCACCTGACTTTTTCTCCCCACTCAATTCCAGAGCCCTGAGTGAGGACATCCAGGAATGACAGAGAATGCACCTGGCTCCACTGTCCTTTCAGCATTTACTTGCTCAGTCTGCAACCTGAGCGCCCTGAATGCCTGCCCACATGTGGAAAAAGCCCATTCTATAAATCCGTACAGCCTCCAACCAGGTCTTTCTGGAAAAAAGCCATCCAATTCTGGGGCATAAAGCCTCACACACCTCAAGAGAGGTACAGGAGGAATGTAATGAATATTAACAAAAGTTGTCATAGTAACAGCTAACATTTACGTTGTGGTTACCATGCCAGGCACTCGGTACCTTATAAATGTTAACTTAATATAGTCCCCACAACAACCCTGTAAGATGGCTGCTGTTATGACACCTACCAGAGAGCTGGGGAAACTGAGGCACAGAAGGTTTGCATAATCTGCCTAAGGTCCTACAGCTTCTACATGATGAGGCTGAGATCCAAACCCAGGCTCCAGGATCAGTGCTCTTCACGACTGTACTGTAAGAGCTATTGCTTATCTAGGCATCTTCTAACTATTTATCACTAATCCCACAGCACTGATTTTGAGATACTTATGTTTGGGCACAATATCCACTGTCATGAGAGTCAATACTGGGCCCTCAAGGCCTCCAACAGAAATGATAATTCTACTTGGTTTCTCCAGCCCCTTCTCCCCCCTCCCCAAACTAGTTCCACCAAAGCCAAATCAAAACTTCACAGAGCAGGATTTCTCTCCTCTCGTAACTCCCCTGGCACTGCACCACTTCACCCCTAATTATATACCATCTGTCACACAGAGTTCCCTAATTGTTTCTTGTATATTAGCCTTTTCTTCCCCACTCAACTGTAAAATTCTTTGGAAGTACCCATACTTTTTGTGAAACCCAACAAAACTAGGCAGAAACATAGGCTTGCAAATGTAGACTTAGCATTACACTTTCACTGGCTGGCTAATTTACTTTGCTTTTCTGGCTCTTCTTTATTATCAACCCTTAAAAACAGATAAAAGTATTAAGTTTATGAGATTTTATTTACTTTTTGAAACAGGGTCGTGCTCTGTTGTTCAGGCTAGAGTACAGTGGCGTGGTCATAGCTCATCACAGCCTCAACCTCCAGGCTCAAACGAGCCTCCCACATCAGCGCCCCCCTCCCCCGCCCCAAGTAGCTGGGACTACAGGTGCACACCACCACAACTGGCTAATTTTATTTATTTATTTATTTAGTAAAGACAGGGACTCACCGTGTTGCCCAGACTGGCCTCAAACTTCTGGGCTCAAGCGATCCTCCCACCTCGGCCTCCCAAAGTGTTGGGACCACAGGTGTGAACTACCATACCCAGCCAGTTTATGCTATTCAAAACCAGCATTAGGGGAGATATTCCACCAACATAAGCTAAGCAACAACTCTGTTTCAAGATCTGTACTCCAAGCATCTCCTACATTATCTTTTAAACCCTTCAGCAGCCTCCATAAGGGGGATGTTATTATCCCAGTTACAGGAAAGAGGAACCTGGGCCTACCGGTGGTGAGTTATTTCACCAATGCCATTACAGGTTGATGAATGAAGGAAGGTTTTAAAAGATCTGTCCTGGCCGGGCGCGGTGACTCAAGCCTGTAATCCCAGCACTTTGGGAGGCCGAGACGGGTGGATCATGAGGTCAGGAGATCGAGACCATCCTGGCTAACCCAGTGAAACCCCATCTCTACTAAAAAATACAAAAAACTAGCCGGGCGAGGTGGCGGTCGCCTGTAGTCCCAGCTACCCGGGAGGCTGAGGCAGGAGAATGGCGTAAACCCAGGAGGCGGAGCTTGCAGTGAGCCGAGATCCGGCCACTGCACTCCAGCCTGGGCGACAGAGCAAGACTCTGTCTCAAAAAAAAAAAAAAAAAAAAAAAAGATCTGTCCCAAAAACCCCTATTAGCCTCCCTCTAATGTGGGGACTGAGGTGCCAAGATTCAAATTGTCCTTAAAGCAACCTTTATAAAAAATGTTATCATAACAGAGAAAATTTGAAATTCTATTAAAAAGGCATTTTAAAAAGATGAATTGATGACCATGTTCATGGATAGAATTACAGTAAGGCAGAAACTTTTACAATATTAGACAGAAAAATCATATTATATATTCAATGCAATGCCCATCATACTTTCCTAAGTTTGTTGAGAACTTAATAAGCGTTCCAAAAGCATATGGAAGTATAAAGATCCACAGATAACCAAGTCAAAGTCTAAAGAAAAGTAGGGGCTCACTCTGCCATATAAAACACACTGCAAAGCTATAATAAACAAAATGTGGGCGTGGGCATAGAAACAGACAGATGACTGGTATCAGTATGTTGCATGTAATGGGGACAGTTTCAGTTTTGGGTGATAAAAAATGTTCTGGAAATGCATAGTGGTGACAACAGTGTAAATGTACTTAATGCCACTGAATTATACACTTAAAATGGTTACATGATAAATTTTGTTATGTGTATGTTATCATAATTTTAAAAGATTTTTAAAAATCAATATGTTGAATGAAAGGAGCCAGACACAAAATGGTACTATACTGTATGGTCCATTTATATAAAATTCTAGAAAACACAAACTAATCTACAGTGACAGCATATCAGTGGTTGCTTAAGTCTGGGGACAAAGGGATGGATGGATTACAAAGGGGTGTGAGGGCAATTTTGGGGTGATGAAAATGCTCTGTATCTTCATTGTGATGGTTTCACAGATATGTACATCTGTCAAAAATAATCAAGTTGTACATTTTGAATGGATTTAGTTTACACACATAAGTTACAACTCTTATTTTTATTTTTTTATTTATTTATTTATGAGACAGGGTCTCACTCTGTCACCCAGGATGGAGTGCAGTGATGCAGTCTGGGCTCACTGCAAACTCTGCCTCCTGAGCTCAAGCAATCCTCCTATCTCAGCCTCCCGAGTAGGTAGGACTACACCAATTAACCAGGCTAACTTTTGTATTTTTTGTTCAGACAGGGTATTGACCAGGCTGTTCTTGAACTCCTGGGCTCAAGCAATCCACCTGCCTCAGCCTCCCAAAATGCTGGGATTACAGGTGTGAGCCACTGTGCCTGGCACTGGCTTAATTTTTTTTTTTTTTTGGAAGAGTGTAGAGGACTACGTGCTCTGCTCGCAAACGAGATGTTCCCGGTAAGCGCTGCTCTTGCAAACGAAGCAGGGCGTTCCTTCCCTGCAAACAGGGAGGACAAAGGAGCCAGCTGCTAACAGCAGACCCTGGGGGCTTGTTTATGTGTAAACATCTTGAAAATCCAGAAAGTCAGGGAAAGGTCAGAAAAACAACAATGTGTCTTGTGACTTGGCAACATTCCACAAAGGACTGTATAAAATAAAGCAGAGCTCACCATTCGAGGTGGCCGCCATGTTTGTCTTGTCTTGTATGTTCATTCCTTTGTTTAGGAAACATGCGGATCCCAACAGTAGAGACAGGGTCCTTCTATGTTGCCAAGGCTGGTCTTGAACTCCTGGACTCAAACAATCCTCCCACCTCAGCCTCCCAAAGTGCTGGGATTATGGGCGTGCGCCACCATGCCCAGCCTTAATAACTCCTAATAAAGTTGAAAAAGTAAACTAATGTATGTATGTGGGGATCTGAGGTATGATAAAAGTGGCTCCACTAAACTATATGAAGGAAAGAATACATTGTTTAATAGATGATTTAGGAAAACTATCTCACAAAATGGAAAGGAAAAAAATAATGTGAGATTCCTATGTTTTCCCATATACAAAGATGAACCTCAAAGAGAATAAAGCCCTCAATGTGAAAGGTAAAACTGGAAAGCTGACAGAATACAGAATATCTTCATAATCTTGGGGTAAGGAAGAACATCTTAAGACTCTTAAAGTGCAACCTAAGGCAAAAATTAATGGATTGTGGCTATGTCAAAACTAAAAATGTCTCAAAGTTACCATTGATAAAGTTGATAAACAGATGACAGGATGGGATTAACATCTAGAATATATCAAAAGAAGTCTGCAAATCAACACATTAGGAAAAGCAAGTATGGCTAGTCAAATAAATTATAATCACTGACGAATATATTAAAAGAGTTCAAATTCACTAAGAAATCATATAAGTTCACAAAAAAAAACGAGATCCCACTTTATGGCCACCAAACATTGGTAAAACTAGAAAGCTGGTTAATAACAAACTTGAGCAAGAACATGGGGAATCGGGAACCCTTGTGCACTGATGTGGAGCAGAAAGCAGCTGAGCAAGTCTGCAGAGTAATTTAGCAGTGTTTAGTAAAAACAGATTGTTTGTACACCATTACTCAGCCATCCCTCTCCTAAGTATATACCCTTAGAGCAGTGGTTCTCAAACTTTCCCATGTATCAGAATCTCCAGCCTGGGCATGCTGAAGCACAGTTTAGGGTTTCTGATTCAGGAAGTCTAGAATGTTGGGACCCAAGAATCTGCATTTCTAACAGTTCACAGTTGATGCCGATGCTGCCAGGTGTGGACCATACTTTGAGAACCACTACCCTAGGGATATTCTCAACCCGATCATTAAGAAAATGCACACAGACCCAGCTACTCAGGAGGTTGAGGTAGGAGAATCTCTCGAGCCCAAGAGGCGGAGGCTGCAGTGAGCCAAGATCGCGCCACTGCACACCTGCCTGGGTGACAGAGCAAGACACTGTCTCAGAAAAAAAAACAAAAAAGGAAAAGAAAAAAAGAAAGAAAATGCATACAGGATGTTCGCTAGTGGTAGCAGGAGTAGAGGTGAGTTAAGCATCCACCATTAGGGAAATGGGTAAGTAAAAGTAGGAGACACACAAAAGACCAGCCCTACAAAGCAGCAGTCAAGGCAATGCACTAGATAAACCTACACTAACAGGGATCTCACAAATAAAATGTTAAGGTTCTTTTGACTTTTATGAATGCCTGCAAATTTCCATAATAAAAGCTCTAACATTGAATAAAAAAAGAATGAAATCTATAGCATAGAACCACTTATGTAAACTAAAAACAAACAAAATAACTCAACATCTTTAACAAGGATACAGACATATACAAGAACATATCCTGCACTGGAGAGAAGGCTCCTCTGGGGGAGAGGGGCCTGGGGTGGGGTGGGGTGGGGTGGGGTGGGAGGGGAATGAAGGAGAAAAACATAGAACAAGCAAGGGGCTTTTTTGCACAGTGAGGATCCTGTGCCGAGAACTGGAATGTGAGCTCAGCTCTCAGCACCAGGAGTCTAAAAGGTAAATCACCCAAATTCTCTAAATCTCCACTCATCTGCATTTACCTATAATGGTTGCTTCAGTTAAAGTCCCCGTGGCTTTACATCATTAAGGGGGCAGATCAGCTTGTCACTGAGAGTGGAAGGGAATCTTTCTCAATACCAGCTTGGGGTGATTTCAGGTCCCCAAAATCAAACCTGCTACTGAGCCCTGGATTTTCCATTTGACATATTAGTTTAAAATGACACTAGTGCTCTTGGCTTTTGGCAGAGTGTGTGTGTCTGTTTCTCCGTGTCTTTCTCTTTGCTGTCTGTGTGAGTCTCTGTGTCTGTGGATCTGTGTGCGACTGCATGTGTGTGTTGTGTTTATCTGTGGAGATTGAGGACTGGGAGAACAGCAAAGCATTCCAGCGGAGTCTGAACCACACTTACTCATCATCACCATTCAATGCAGCTTTACTGAATCCCGGAAGTCACAGTTATAAAACCAAGCTACCTTCCTGGGGCTCCACCCACCCTTCTCTCCCTTTCTTCACTCTCTCCTCCCCAACATCCAATGCTGCCTCCCAACTCCCACATCCAAGTGGGCTGATCCAAAATAAGGTCCTCTTGTGACTGGGTAGCTTAATGGAGGTAACAACCTTTACAGGGATGCTCTTGGAGAGGAGAAATAGCCATTTATATTCCTGACCAAAAGCCTTTAATAGGAAAGCCAAAAATCTTGAAGACCAGGATGTCATAAAAGTTCTTCCAGAAGAGACTGTTATGGTTATAGCTACCATCCAAAAAAGGCAAAGCCATCTATAACATGTTATACCCCCACAAGGACACAAGGGCCACAGCTCTTTCCAAGAGCCACTGAATAGTTTGCCATGTGAAGTGGTGGGAAAGTGTATGTGGCAATCAAAAAATAAAAATCACCACTGATCAAATTTGTGTGAGAAAATGCAACAGATTCTTCTGACAAGATTGCTCTAAAAAGCAAGCTCATGCCAAGAAAGTACATCTTTAGGGGAAGAAGAAATACCTAAACAATTGGAGGAAGGAACAGATAGTGATGGTAAAGGGCAGAATGAACTGGCAGCACACTCATGCCTCCCTCCTAAAGACCAGGGCATTGATCCCTGTATGCAAACAATCCAGAACTTTTATTCCCAAAATGCTCTTTCAGCTTTTCTACAGCAGCATTTTTCAGAGTTTTCCTGAAATGTTATGTATAAAATGAAGTTTTGTAAGTTAAAGCACATTTGACATGCAACAGGAGCACTTTTTAGTTAAAAAAAAAAAAAAAAATCTGCCAGGTGCAGTGGCACACACCTGTAATTCCAGCACTTTGAGAGGCCAAGGCGGTAGGATCACTTGAGCCCAGGAGTTTGGGACCAGCCTGGGCAACATAGCAAAACCCATGTCTACAAAAAGTAGCTGGGCTTGATGGTGCGTGCCTGTAGTCCCAGCTACTTGGGAGGCTGAGGTAAGAGAATCACCTGAGCCTGGAGAGTTCAAGGCTGCAGTGAGCTGAGATTGTACCACTGCACTCCATCCTGGGCGCCAGAACAAAACCCTGTCTCAAAAGAAAAACAAACAAAACTGATGGCTATACTTAGGAGTCAGGAATCCGTTTGGTTTTCATGACATATGTTAACAAAGCACACCATTTTTCCACCTGAAATGCAGGGTCTGCCACAAGTTTGAAAATTAATAAATTTAACCAAAAAGTAAAAGAATCAAGTTTTCAAGCTAAAATTGAATGTCTATGGTCAACACAGGCAATCATGTCTTATGAAAACATAAACATTCTTTAAATGTCAATGTGCAAAGGCATTGATGCATATATTTTATTCTAACCATATTAATACAGACTTAAAAATAGTTGATGAAGATGTGAATACTGGTAAACTCTTCTGTTATGAAGAATTTTTTAAATTTCAGCTGCAGAGGCATGTATTGAGTGCTAAGACATTGTGCAAGATGCTAGAAATCCTCCAATGAGTAAGATACTGGTTTAATAACCGTGTCCTCTGATGTCAATTTAATACATCTCTGGAGTTAATGTCTTTTCTTAAAAAGTTTCCAGATATTTCAAATAGCTCACTATCATCACCGAAGAATTGCAGAAATATATCTTATTATTTTACTAAAAACATAAATTTCTATTCTGTGAAGCAGAAATGGAAGGAAAGGCCACTTCACTGCTTTACATATCACTATCACTTTCTGCAGAATAACTACTTAAACTGCATGGCGGCAGTGGCCACCCCCCTGCTACCCAGCAGGTCACAGAGATGGAGAGATCAAAAACATGCTATATATTGCTGTATATTTTAAGAGGCGCAGTAAGGAAACTCGTAAAACCAGGGCCTCCAGAGCTAAACAGGAAGCAAGATAAGGCAAGTGAGCTGCCACAGGCAGAAGGCAGCTCCTGGAGGTTCCCCCAAAGCTGGCGCCTCCGACAGCAGGCACAGGCTGCTGCTTGCTTGCTTGCTTGCTTCTTTGCTTGGCCACGGCATGTCTTCAGAGCTGGAAAGCTGCCACCTGCTGAATCACCAAACATCCCTGGGCTTCCCTTGGAGCACTGACCAGACAGGCACCCATCCCCCGCTGCCTTAGCCCGTGGACATTTCACACCCCGACCAATGAAACGCCCCGCCCTCTCCCCTTCTGCACAGGCCAAAACAGCCACCAACCCCGTTCCATCTGGGCAGCTCTAGGCAACTCCCATCGCGTTCCTACGTCACCAGTCCCACTCCTCTCCTTCGGCCCACTCAGTACCCCCTGAATGTTCAACCCCCAGTGCCAGGAAGCGTGGGGAGTTCACAGTACAGCACATCAGACATTCGCCACTTCCACATCCAGGGAACCAACCAGAAACATCTCCAAACCTGAAAGCAAAATAACCTGTCCAAACAGCTTTAAAGGTCCAGGAAGGTAAATGTCAAGGGAGTTAAAATAGTCGACAGGCCCCAGAACATAGAAAATAAACTTCCCTTTCAGAAAGCAGCCTTCACTTGGTTTCGCAAGCGTGTACCGCTGAAGTCTGTACTGTTTGAAGGTGAAAAGAAACATCTGAGAAGCACCTGCCTGGATTCTCTTCGCTCCCTCCGGCCATAACAACCCTCCTCCCGATTTCTACTTCGCGGCACCAAAGAGGAAAGCAGCATTCACCAGAACGCTCCAGGCTGAATCCGTTAGCTGGACTATGGCACTCTACCCGGCTCACGGGAGGATGCCACAAGCCCGAGTTCGGGTTAAGACGGTGGGAGAGGCAGCCGCTGCTGCCGCTGTTTTGCCCTTGACACGTCGCTGGGGGATAGCGCAGACCCCCTCTGTCACGGAAAAGCCGTGTCCTGGAGAGACTGTCCAGTTCTGGGCTGCGCCGATGCCCCTCCAGGCCTTGCCCCTAAACGTCCCCGCCCAGCGGGGGCAGCCCTGCGGGGGTCTCAGAGCCGCCCACGGGCCTGGGGGGCTGTTACGCGGCCTGGGGAGAAGCCCTCTCCTCGGGGAGGGGGAGTCCCACCTGTTTCGTCGTCAGGGGGCATCGAGGGGCCACTGTGGGGGGATCCCGAAACAGTGGGCGCCTGGCCGGCCGGCTGCGATCTGGCCCGAAGGTACCAACTGTCACACCGCCACCTAGGCTGTGGGGGTGGGGCCGTGATTGGAGCCGGCCCCTGGGGGGAGGGGTCTCCGGACCCCCGGTGGGCCACTGCCCAAAGGCTCCTCGCCTCCCGAGCGCCCCAATCCGACACTAGGCAGCCTTCCAGCCCGCACGCAGTAGCTCTTAAAAGATGCCCACTGACGCCTCCTCCTTCCTCCCCGCCCCAACTTAGCCGGGGAGCCCCGCCGGCGGCCCGCCCCCTCCGAGCCCGGATCCCGGCCGCCGGACCTCCCTGCTGTGCCCACCCCCAGGGAGCAGCAGCTCTGGGGGAGTGCCCGCCAGGTACGCGCGCGGCACCGCGCGGGCTGCGCTCACGCCCCCTCGCCCCAGGGCAGCCTGCCCGCCGCTCCCCGGCGTAAGGCCGGACCCGCGAGACAGGTGTCCGACCGGCCCCCGCGATCGCGAGGCCGGCTCTCTGTCCCGTCCCCACCACTCACTTGCACTGGAGTCGCGGCAGCAGCCGGAATTCCGCTCGCGGAGCCCCCCGCCGCGGAATGAAATCCGGGGCAGGGCAGCGTCGGGGCTCCGCACCCCAATCGCGCTCTCCGACCGGCTCCCTAGGCGCGAGGGGAGAGCAGTCTGCCCTAGCCGGTCCTTCTCACTCCCGACCTGCCCGCCGCCCGCCGCCCGCCGCCGCTGCCCCGCTGGTGCGAACGCTTCCGACTTAACACCGCGAGCCTCCCGGGCTGCCGAGCATGCCCAGTCCGCGGCCCGAGCCGGCCCGGCTTCCCGCGCCACGCGACTCCGCTCCTCCGGGTGTTCGCGGCGGCCGGGGGGGCGGGACGGCCGGGCGGGGTCCGCAGGGGACTCCTCCCGGGACCGAGCGGGACCCCCGAACCAAGGGACAGTTGCGGTTTGGACCCCTTGAATTTTACTTTCAAGTAATGGGAAACGGAGAAGGCAGGCGCTTTCCCTACCGTTTTTAGGGGCCCACTAAGTAAGGCCGAGCGGGAGTCAGGTTTTACAATCAGGGACGGTAAATCCCTTGGGGCAGGGCCGGAGACTGGAGCCGCTAGAACTGGTCACAAATCAGGGAACGCAAACTCAGCTTGCTGGAAGCCAGGCACGAGTTTGCGAACTACTCCTGGATTCTCTTTCCCACCTAGCCCAAGGGCTGCGACACTTGGGATTAACGCCTGATGGATCATTCATAGGAAACGGCCGACCTATTAGGCCCATTTTCAAACCTCTAACCATAGACTCATCTTTCTCCCACAACAAAAAATAAAGCCTCGGGCGACGCCTGGGAGCGTAAGAGAGGCGCAAGAGCTCTAACCGCCCGAGGTGAAAACTCCGGGTGCGTCAGAGCCGCCCCGCCCCGCTTGGGCCCCACCTCCCGCCGCCCCTCCGAGCTGCGGCGAAAACCCGGAGAGCGGCGAGGCCGGGGCCGGAGCCCGCGCATGCCCAGTAGCCCCACCTGGTGCGGGTCGCCCGAAGGTTTTCCTCTGCTCCCCGAGCGGAGCCCCAGCGGCCAAGTTAGGGTGGACAGCGGGGAGAGCTGGCCTTCGGGCCCCGACACCCGCCCTGCCTGGCCGGCCCGCGCCGCACCTCGGTGGCCTAGAGGTAGCCCGAGGCCGTCCCCCCCGCGGGGTCGGGGACTTGGCGAGCGGGGGAGGGGGCGCGCGACGGGCCCGGCGTGACACGTGACTGTCCGCGGCGCTCCGGGCAGCCATCTTCCGCCGGGCCATCGGGCCGCGGGCGCTCGGAACCGACCCGGGAGCTGCCGGGACGGGAGCGAACGCCGTCCTCCCCCGCCACGCCCTCCAGTCGGGCTCCGGGTGCCGGGGTCTGGCCTCCACTCGGCACCTGCCTCCGCCTCGCCTTGGGGTACGGGAGTCCTGCACCGACTCCTGGTTTGCCCAGAGGACAGGTTCTCGCCCGGGCCAGAAGCAAACTGCGGCGAAATTGAGACAGCAGAACTCCGCTGGCGCAGGGCCCCAGCTTTTCCCCAGAGGCGGAAGTTGGCGAGGGAGTCCTCTTCCGTTATCCAGCGAGAGCTCTGCTCCGGCTGCCTCCCGGTTCTAACCTAGTCCCTGCAGAGAGGAGTGATGTACCGGCAGGGACGTTGGACAGAGGCCGTGCTCTTCCCTGCGGCGCATACCCCGCGGCCCCTGCTAGTGGGCAGCTTCGATGGTGCTGATGTTCATAGTGAACATTTATTGAGGGCCTACTTCCAGTCCCTTGGGTTTCCTGGTGTCTCGGGACCTGCCGCGTCACTGTCACCCTAGAATTTGTTAGAAATGCACGTTTTCGGCCCCACATAGACCTACAGAACCAGCAGCTGCGGGTGGGGTCCTGCAATCTGATTAACAAAGCCCTCCAGGTAGTTGTCATGGACGCCTTTATATTTCAGCTAAGCAGTCTATTTTAATAAGCTGGGCAGTGAAAATTTCCATAGTTTTCCCCAAAGCACAGTGAGGAGTCAGGGATTCAAAAAGAGGCAATCTGCCCCAATGCAGGCATTTTATTGTACTCTCCACTCCTGGCTCCTCTGGCTTTGTAGCCTTTAAGACACAGTACTGCTCTTCTCAGGAAAATTAGGAAGGGACATTTGTCACATATGTTTGTCAAGTACGGCTTTAAAATAACTGAAATTCAGTTCAACTGCATGTTTTGAGTATCTACTGGGGGCAAGGCTCTGAAGTATAGTAGCCCTACTGGTTATTTTTGTCAGTTTGCACCTAAAAGGTGAAAGGAAGGCTTGCTTTCTTATGATGTAAATTTTTTCAAACTAAGGGAGTGCCAGAAAACTGCTGGCTGGTTTCTCTCCCGTGTTGGTTTCTCTCCACGTTTCTATCCAGAACGTGCTGTAAGCTTTGGACTTCCTGAAACTCAAGTAAGCGTCTGGTCTTTGATGTACTTTAAAATGCACCCCACCCCCCGCATGCAAGATAACTAAATTTTTCAAAATATTAATACTTCTTGAATGTAAATGGTGTGTCTAGGGTACTGGCATAATTTTTTTTTCTAATTTTCTGTATGTTTGAAATGTTTCATAATAAAATCCTTTTAAATTTTTCATGAGTAATTTTAGGAGGATATATGTAGCATATGGAAAAAAGCAAGGCATAGAAGTATTTCCACTTTAATTTCAGTTTCATAAAATAATTCAGAGAGGAAAAAGTCATAAATACACCATACATAAAAATAAAAGCATAAGGGCCGGGCGCGGTGGCTCAAGCCTGTAATCCCAGCACTTTGGGAGGCCGAGACGGGCGGATCACGAGGTCAGGAGATCGAGACCATCCTGGCTAACCCGGTGAAACCCCATCTCTACTAAAAAATACAAAAAACTAGCCGGGCGAGGTGGCGGGCGCCTGTAGTTCCAGCTACTCGGGAGGCTGAGGCAGGAGAATGGCGTAAACCCGGGAGGCGGAGCTTGCAGTGAGCTGAGATCTGGCCACTGCACTCCAGCCTGGGCGACAGAGCGAGACTCCGTCTCAAAAAAATAAAAGCATAAATAAATACAGAAAGAAATCTAAAAAGAAATGACCATAGCAGTAAAAGTAAATTCTGAGTGAAGTGACTTTAAGAGCGTTGCCCCTCCTTGAAATTTTATTTAGTTATGGTCCATAAGTTTATTAAAAATTTTTTAATAAAAATTTAATAAAAATAATTCTCCCTCTTCAGTCCATCCAGTCCTAAAGAATTTTTATCAGTGCCCTTTTTTTTCTTCAGAGTCACTCTTTCACCCAGGCTGGAGTACAGTGGCACCATCACAGCTCCCTGCAACCTTGACTTCTACAGCTCCAGTGATCCTCCACCCTCAGCCTCCTGAGTATCTGAGACCACAGGTGCAAGGCACCATGCCCAGCTAAATTTTATATTTTGGGCAGAGGGGGTTTCATCATGTTGCCCAAGCTGGTCTTGAACCCCTGAGCTCAAGTAATCCACTGGCCTCAGCTTCCCAAAGTGCTGAGATTATAAGCATGAGCCACTGTGCCTGGCCTACCAGTGTATTTCTTAGGAAAAATTTAATAAACATCATATTGTTGGATTGCAAAATTTTTGGATTCTCAAGTACACAGAATATCATGAATTAGGTTGCTGTCAAGACAACTAGGAAACAAAAATGAATCACCTCCAAGTCACAATCTGTCATTAGAAATCATGTTAAAAATAATACTAAGAGCAAATACTGAGGCAAATGCTTCACTTGCCGGAACAGCTATTCTGAAGTAAGTGGTTTGGTTCCAAATGAATGACTTTTCTACCTTTAGAAGGTAAACTACCTGATTTAAAATGTGGTTTTATTCAGTGGACCTTTCAGCAGTAGCCATCGCTCACCATTGAGAAGGCGGGCCTCTCCCACCACCTTAATTTTTGTAGGTCTATCTTTCACCCTCTAGCATACGTCTTACTAAGGCATCTAAAGTACTTGCTACTTCATACTCATGGGATCCAATGATGATCACATAATGTCATCAACAGAGTGGGCCAGTGTGATGTTTTGTGGAATGTCAGAACAATCAAGATCACTTCAGACTATTATGGCAGTGAGCAGGAGAACTAATGGAGCCTGTAGCAACACTGGGAAGACATACTATTGGCCCTGTTGGGTAACAGCAAATCACTTCTTTCTTTTTTTTTTTTTTTTTGAGACGGAGTCTCGCTCTGTCCCCTAGGCTGGAGTGCAGTGGCCGGATCTCAGCTCACTGCAAGTTCCACCTCCCGGGTTTACGCCATTCTCCTGCCTCAGCCTCCCGAGTAGCTGGGACTACAGGCGCCCGCCACATCGCCCGGCTAGTTTTTTGTATTTTTTGGTAGAGACGGGGTTTCACCGGGTTAGCCAGGATGGTCTCGATCTCCTGACCTCGTGATCCGCCCGTCTCAGCCTCCCAAAGTGCTGGGATTACAGGCTTGAGCCACCGCGCCCGGCACAGCAAATCACTTCTGATGGACCTTGCAAATTAGTATGGAGGAAAAGGCATTAGCAAGGTAAATAAGTGCATACCAAATGTCAGATCTTCCCCAGCTGCATACCAATGTGTTAATCTGCGCCAATAAAGGTACTACTTCCGGGAGAGCAGCTGAAATTGGAGTCCCCATCTGATTACATTTTTGACATTCCACAGTCATTCTTCAAGATTCATCTGTCTTCTGCACAGCTTAAACTGGTGAATTAAATAGGAGATGTTATAGGTATCACTACCAACAACCTGTAGTCAAAGTTCAAATAGTGCTCTGGAAGCAAGGAGGCTTTTGTTTCTATCCATGGAAATTTGTCTCAATGGGATCCAGAGCCACGTAGCCTAAGTAACAGGAGTAAGACCTTAGGAGCCCCCGCTTAGCCCTTTAAACTCTTCTGGCCAACCTGGGTTCCAAACCAAGGCTAACCAAAAAAACTAGCTAAAGACAACAAAGGTCATTTCAAGTATTGGCCCCAAGGCTTAGATCTGATAATACTCAACTTTCTGTGCTCATTCCTGTGTTCCTGGCTAGGATTCCTGGCTTCAGTAACTGCTTGGCTTCTCCTATTCATCGACAAAAAATTGGAATTTATTTGAAGATACCAGGGTAGATCAGGGATGCTGCTGAGGCTGGGGATGAGATGGGAACCCAGAAAGTCTCCCTCTGTCTCCTCTGCATTTCTATTTATTCTCTCCCTGTGCTTTCTGGCTTTTTGCCTTCAGTTCCATGAAACGACCACTTGAGAGCTCCCAAGTTGTTAATCTCTTCCAGAGAGTAGCAAGAACAACCCTACCTATATTCATTAACCCTCTTGTCTAGTTGACTGCTATTCCCCCAGATTCCCACTGGTCACTTAATCTTACTAATATTTCAAGGTCCATCTCCAATTTCACCTTTTTTTTTTTTTTTTGTATACAAATGATCATAACAGCTTTATTTATAATAGCCCCAAACTGGAAACAACCCAAGTGTCCATCAGTAGGTCAATGAATCCATTCAATGAAGTAGTACTCAGCAATGAAAAACACAAAAACGAAAACTCTTGACACATGCTACCACGTGAATGAATCTCAAAATAATTATACTGAGTAAAATGAGGCTGACCAAAAAACGGATACATATTGTATGATTCAATTTGCATAGAATTCTAGGACAGGCAAACTAATATTAGAGCAAAAGGGCACTTGAGGATGATGGGTCTGATTCTCACCTTGATCACGGTGATAGTTTTACGCAGGGTATACATATGCCAACACACTGTATACTTTAGATATGTGCAGTTTATCGGGTGTCAAGTATACCTCAGTAAAGCTAAAATTAAAATATTAATGGGCTCCACATTCTGGAGACACTGGCAGTAGAACTATTATTTTCAGCTTGAAATATTTGGTAAAAGTGATTTGAACTTTATCTTCACAGTTGTAGCAAGGAAACCAAAAGGTATAAACATTCACTGATGGAAAAACAATGTCATAAAGTCATCCCAGTATCTGTGGGGAGTTGGATACCAAAATCCTCAGATGGTCGAGTCCCTGGTTTAAAAAAAGGTACAGTATTTGCATATAACCTACCCATATCCTCCTGTATACTTTAAATCATGACTAGATTACTTATATGACCCAATACAATGTAATTGCTGTGGGAATAGTTGTTATACTGTATTCTGTAGAGAATAATAAGAAAAAAAAAAAAGTATACATGTTTGGTACAGATGCAATTTTTTCTTAAATATTTTTTATCTGTAGTTGGTTGATGTGGAACCCACAAATACAGCAGCAAGCTGACTGTATATACTAAGAAAAATTACAAAGTGAAAATGAGGAATTCTCATTTGCTAAATGAAACCAAATCTAACATATTTCTCAGCAATGAATAAAACCACTTGAGAGTCAAATATTTGGTGTCTGACAGCCGTCTCTCTCCTGCATATTGCTGTGGTTTACAACAGTGGTGCCCTTGGGTTCAGAAACCTGAACTGTGGTCTTCAGTTGTTCCCCAAGCTCCTCTATCAGAGGCCCAGACACTCCAAGAGGCAAGTAACTTTCCTTGACTGGTATCAGACTCCTGGATGGCTGTGTTTGTGCATATTCCACCATCAACAATAAGAAGGGCACTGCTTTCTTCAAGAAAGGGACCTTGCAAAGAACTGACTGTCTCAGATGGACTATCTTTGAGTTCATCTTGTTCTGAATCTGAGTCTGAGTCTTCGTTTCCAGATGACACAGTGCTGTCTGAGTCCTCCGAATCACTTGCCTCAGAGCTGGAGCAAAGTTTCTGCTGCCCAGAAACTGAATGGGCTGCTTTTAATGCAGATTCTTCCTCCTGGACAAGAAGTGCTGCTGCTTCTAGGTCTTCCAGTTCTAACCCCAACTGGGCCTTTGTAAGGGAGACTTCCTTTAAGGCTTCTGCAAGAGCTGCCAACGTTTTGGATTTGACTTTCTGAATCCACGCACAGTAGTCTGAGATGTAGAGATCATTCAGTATATATGCTGGGTCGTTTTCCTGAAACATGTTGTGAATATCCAGGAGACACTTTAAAACTGCACTTTTACCTAGTTGCAATATCTTTATAGTCTCCCCGTAGGCCTTCATTGCCAGTTTGAAATGGCGATAGAGTGGGCAACACAACACCCTTCTTCCAAAAGACACCATGATATCATGAACATTAGTCCAAGTCTTCAACCAGCATAGTGTTGGACTCAGTTTCCTGATATTCCATACAGATTCAACATCCTTCTCTCTTTCAGTGACATGGGTTTCTTAGCAATATGCCAGAAGGATATCAATCAAACTGTAGTACACTTGACGACAAGCTCTCTTGTCTAACAGATAAGATTTATTCAGTTTGGGAGGCCAAGACGGGCGGATCACGAGGTCAGGAGATCGAGACCATCCTGGCGAACACAGTGAAACCCCGTCTCTACTAAAAAATACAAAAAACTAGCCAGGCAAAGTGGCAGGCGTCTGTAGTCCCAGCTACTCAGGAGGCTGAGGCAGGAGAATGGCATAAACCCAGGAGGCGGAGCTTGCAGTGAGCTGAGATCCAGCCACTGCACTCCAGCCTGGGCGACAGAGCAAGACTCCGTCTCAAGAAAAAAAAAAAAGATTTATTGACAAATTCTTGTAGCTGATATTTCTCTTCTTCAGAAAAAGACACTAATGCAGCATGATTTTCTTGCTTCTGACTCTTTTCCAAAAAGGCTGTCGTTTTTTAATATCTGTTAGTCCACCAAGGATTATACTTCAAAATCTGTTCAACTGCCTCATCTTCAAAAAAGTCAGCTAGATAATGATCAGGATCAAACTTGGCCAGCTCAGCTGCCAGGTGCTTCTGTTTTCGTTCAGCTGCAGGGGTGAAATCTGGATCCTTAATAATGTCATTCAATTCATCCTGTAACTGCTAAAACACCCCTGATCATAAGTTTCTGAACCCATAGTGGCACTGCGGATTCAAAGCACTTTCTGATACCTCTCCATAGGTGTCTGCTCAATTTCCGAATCAAACTCTTCATCGTCAACTACTTCCTCGGGAATCTCAAAGCACCTATTTCTTCCACAGGTGGTTTTGCTGTCCCGGATTTTCCTGGTGCCAGAAGAGCAACACATTTTCAGCCCCTCAAAATGCTGGCCAGGGGTTTCTTTGGGCAGGTGAATGGTAAAAATTCCTTTATCTGCGTCATAGGACCCTTGCTCACTTCCATTTTCTGCAATTCTGCCAGGAGGGGTTAATTTGAGAAAGTACGGCTTGGCATAGTAGAACTAGAAGTCAGACCCCTCGAAGTAGACGTTGAACTCAGAGATCCGGGCATAGGGCATGCAGACTGCGATGGTCAGGAAGTCCGGCTCCTGGCTGAGGAGGTCGAACGCCAGGGTCAGCATCGCCACACTGGACTCAAGGGCCAGCGCAGCTCGCCCTCACTGCCTCGGCGGTCCTGCCACGCAACTCTCTCCACTTTCACCCTTTTAAAATAAAAGATGTCTGGGCCAGGCGCCGTGGCTCACGCCTGTAATCCCAACACTTTGGGAGGCAGAGGCGGGTGGATCCTGACCTGAGGTCAGGAGTTCGAGACCAGCCCCGCCAACATGGTGAACTCCCTACTCTACTAAAAATGCAAACATCAGCCGGGCGTGGTGGTGGGCGCCTGTAATCCCAGCTACTCGGAAGGCTGAGGCAGGAGAATCCCTTGAACCCAGGAGGCAGAGGTTGCAATGAGCTGAGATCACGCCACTGCACTCCAGCCTGGGCGACAGAATGAGACTCTGCCTCAAAAAAATTTAAAAAAGTCTGCCTTCCAGGACACAGAAACCTCCTATACACACATTTTGGCACTTGATTATATTATGTCTTTTACAGTTCTCTGCATGTTTCTTGCACATAAGTCTTGATTCTTCGATTACATATTAAATTTCTATCAAGGATATATATTTAGTTTTCATCTTTCAGAGACCTAACATAGGACTTGGCACCAAGTAGCCCATAGTAAACAGTTATTGAACCGTAATGTATGATTTTCTTTTCTACTTTTCACTGGTATGTTTTTGTTTAAAAAGGGTAAACCACCAGGAATGGAAATGTCCTTGCTATGTTATCCTTCTTCTCTAATTAGCAACCACCCTTCACAATCTGCCTCATTACATTTAAAAAGGATTTTCAAATTAGACATTTATGCCTGGGCATTAACCAGGGACCGATGAATCAGTGCCATCAGCAGAACACTGCCCTGGCTGGCAGACATGGTACCATTGTCAAGACTTGTAATTTACTCCTGGCTTTTCAAACAGTCAATGTGTAACTCCAGGCAAGGTTTAATTATTTCCTAGTAAAATGGGAATAATATAACCCACCCCCACTTTGCTTCCCATGGGTATCGTGAGAATTAATTAGTTCTTTAATAAGAATATATGTCTATAAAATGTTTCAAAGTTCATTAGAGGTATACATAAATGAAAACGTAAGATATTGTTCAATGTATTATGAATGTTAATTGTTGCTGTATTTAGTACAAAGTACATGTATTATATCAACAGTGGTAGTACACAAAATAACGAATACATGTTGGGTCAGCACCTCCTCCAATTACCATTTGCAAACAAGTCCTGGATGGCCAGAACTAATTGGAAGGTTGAGACAAAAATTATATCTCCCACACTAAAGAAGGGGAGATTGATACAGTGCACTCACCTAAATTTCGTAGTTCCTGCATGAACTCCTCAAAAGCTTCAAATGTAGGCCAGACTACAGGAAGAACAGCAGCAACTGAAGACTGGCACCTTTTCTGGAACCTCAGCAGCACCTTCCTTGTTTCATAAGATTTCGAAGAAGCATATCAAAATTCTTCCACCCATTCCTTCACAGTATAATAGGAGAAACCATCTTTCCTCTGTTGACACCTGGAAGAATGAGAGACCAACGCACTCCAGGACACAGCCAAAAAAATTCAGCGAAAGATTTGCTAAATCCTCTGCACTATGATCTAGACCAGGATTTCTCAACCCCAGCTCTGTAGACATTTGGGCCAGGTAATTGTTTGTTGCCAGAGGCCGTCCTGTACGTCATCAGGTGTTTAGCAGCATTTCTGGCCTCAAACAAATAGATGCCAGTAGCACCTCCCCCACCCACTTGTGACAGCCAAAGATATCTCCAGACATTGCCAAATGTCCTCTGGTATGGGGGAATCATCCTCAGTTGAGAATCACTGGTTTAGACAATGATCAAAGTGGGATAACTAAATCAAAAGACACTGCAGTCTTAAGTTGATCAAGCATTCTTCTTTGAAATCACTCAGCACTTTCATATATTGCATTTATATCTTAGGTATTCATATTCTATCAATTCAGCCAATGTTTGTTGAGTTCTCAATGTTCAAGGTACAAGATCAAGTAAGTAATTCTGTATATCCATAAAACAGAAATGGATATGGTATGTCCCGGTTCTCCACAGCAGGCATTTATGTTATTCCCATCCCAATGTTTATCCCCGATCAGGGTTGTCAAATATTGCATGGGACATACTTATACTAAAAAATTATTCATTATTTATCTGAAACTGAAATTTAACTGGATTTCCTGTGTGCATGCATGTGTATGTTTGTTTTCCTAAATCTGACAACCCTACCCTGATAGGCTCAAGGTTTTTTCCCTGTCCACAAAGTTTATAACTTGACTTCATTAAAAATAGTAAAGAGGAGTTATTGCAAAGGCTTTAAAAATGCTGTTAGAATGAGTAGCACAACTACATTTGAGGATACATTTTCTTTGAAAGATGTTTATTTTCCTACTGCAAATGTTGGTAAACTCCTTAGAACTCATTCAAAGCCTGATAGAATTCATTGCCTGATTTATTTAAAAACACTTCTGATGCTCACAGACTATTTATCATTTACACAGCAAATGATGTTCTTCTAATATTCTTGTTGGGTGAGTTAGCACTGTGGAAAGACATGGAGGAGAATCAGACACAAACTTCTTATAACCTCATAAACAGGAAGAAAGGGAGCAGAAGCATAGACTGGGTTTACTTTCGCTCAACTTACCTCCCCAATTATCCAGGTATGGTCCTCAGATGAGGAATATCATGTGACCTGGGAACTTACTAGAAATGCACATCCTTGGGACCCACCCTGGACCTACTGAATCAGAAACTCTAGGAGTGGGTCCTAGCAACCAGTGTTTTCACAGGTCTTCCAGGTGATTCTGCTGCATATTCGAGTTTGAGAACCACTGTTTTAGAGCCCTGGTTCTTGACCCTGGCAATAAGGGAAAACACCTGGGGAGTTTTAAAAGCACTGATGCGTGGGGTCCATACCGAGGGAGTCTGATATAATTGCTATGGGGTGCAGCCCAGGCATAAACATTTTTTTTTTTTTTTTTGAGACGGAGTCTCGCTGTGTCTCCCAGGCTGGAGTGCAGTGGCGTGATCTCGGCTCACTGCAAGCTCTGCCTCCCGGGTTCACGCCATTCTCCCGCCTCAGCCTCCCAAGTAGCTGAGACTACAGGCGCCCGCCACCACGCCCGGCTAGTTTTTTGTATTTTTAGTAGAGATGGGGTTTCACCATGTTAGCCAGGATAGTCTCGATCTCCTGACCTCGTGATCCACCCGCCTCGGCCTCCCAAAGTGCTGGGATTACAGGCTTGAGCCACCGCACCCGGCCATGCATAAACATTTTTAAAAACTCCCCAGCCTGAATAACGGCTCTACAGAATTTTTTATCAAATGCCAAAGGAAAGAGAAGTTCCTTATATTGCAACTATAGTGCTTTCTACTCTGGCCCTAATCAACCTTGCATAAAGGCAGAATGGACAGACATTACATGTTTTAATCTGAAGACTACAAAAAGGCCAGCCATTAAACTAGATATATGGGCTCTTCCTCAAATCCCTAAATCTACTCCTTAGGGCCTACTATAGTCAGTGTCATATAATAGAAAAGTAGCTTACTGTCCACCAGACCCTGTCCAAATGTTTGATAACCTACTGGGGCCTCATTTTCTCGTGTCTACACTGGGGATGACATTAACTCTTCATAGGATTTGGGGAATTATAAAGAAAGACCATGTAGGTAAAGGCAGGAAGATCAATAATCAATTATCACATCAGAACCTGAAGGGACTTTGCACCATTGAAGTGAGGCAGAGGAGGGAGAAATTTCGAAGGACAAATTTACAAATTTCAATGTGTTTCAATAATAACTACTTGCATTATTTTCTCTTTGAATTGCCTCACTTTTGTACATGTGTGTCCCCACTCCCACCCATCCCATTATTTTCCTGTTTTCACTTGTAACTTAGTGACCCATCTGTGGTTTTGGCCAAGCTATTTTAATGGCACTGAACATTGTAGTTTTAAAGAGTGTGGTAGCAGTTACACACGGCTCAATAACTCCTGCGGCTACAACAAGGTTAATGCGACAGTTTTTGTTTTTTAAAAAACATGTCTGTCTGACAAGTCAATAATTTTAAGCCTTTTGTTCACCTCCGGATGGTTGTTAAAGGCTTCCCTGTGAGCGAAAAGCTCTCACTGTTAAGGGGTTGCCTGGCCTGGCTGTATGCATTAAATGGAACAGTTCTCTACATGGCTTCTTACTACAGACGCTTTGAGATATATGGACACTGACGTTACCTGCTGCAACAGGAGATGTTGGTCCTCTCCCAGGGTACTGCTGAGACCTAAGTGTTTAAATGCTCACCAAGTGACCTTGGAGGGCTAGTCATGGTGGGCATCTGGCAGCTGGGAAAGAGCACTGGAGAGCCTCATAGGGAAACCTAGCAGGCAAAAATGAAAGAACCCATAAGGGCCGTTGGCATGAGCCCTAGCTAAAGTCTACTGGGTTAGCTCTCAAAGAAAACTGCAAGATTGAAGCATAAGTTCCTTCATCATGAACCAGAAGTCGTGGAGTGGAGCCAGGGGCAAGAAACAGAAAGATCAAAAGGTAGAAGCACAGGGATAAAGGTGCCAAGAAAAACAGTGAGAGCAACACTCAGGGAACCAGAGACAGGAACACAGCTGGGGACTGGGAGGAGAAACCACCACAGCTGGAGGGAAAAGTGGCCAGGCCAGAAAAGCCTCATGGAATCCTGGTTGACTGAATGTTTCTATTGACTGAGGCCACTGCTGAAGCCCTGTATTCTTTTTTATTTCCATCCCCATGGTTAGAAAAATAGTCCTAAAATGGATTCATACCCTTTCCTATCCTGCAGGATCTTAAACATCACTATCTTTTCCTGCAGTAGATAAAAGCATGGGCTTTGGAATCGGAAACTGGGCACAAATCTGAGCCCTGCTACTTATTAGCTGTGTGACATCAGTCAAATGAGTAAACCTCCTGGAGCCTCAGTTTCCTTGCCTATAAAATGTGAATAACAATACCAACTTATTTTCAGGTTGTGAGCATTTCTCCATAATAATCCACATACAGCACTTACCAGAGCACTTGGCATACTGTGTGAGCATGTAATGTTAGCTGTCATTCCAAGACAACATGTTGGAATAATCTATTTTTCCATCCCTATATATCTCATTTTCCTTCTTTTTCTTCTCCCTCAAACCTGTCCCCACTCTAGCAGATGTTTTGGCCTGTATTCCTAGCCTCCAGTGAGAGCAGAAAGGCTGTTAGATTTCCTGCCTTTGTTTCCCAAAGGTTGAGCCCCAAGAAACTGGGACAAGATATTTTCCTGAGACAAGATATCTCAGGAAGGGGAATGAGTGGAGCTTCTTTTCACCCCACACTAGAAGGCCATTCTGTTTGGAAAAAGGAGAGGGAGGGGAAAGAAAAGGGTGTATACCAGCTTTCCAGTATCAACGTCAGGGAGAAAGCAAGGCTAGAGAGCAGATGTAACTAACTATAAGCAGCCTAATAAAGGTTCCCAAGCCCAAACCATGAATCCAAATGGCAGAGCTGCCAGACACGAAAGGCCTTGCTGCCCTTCCACCCCACAATACTTCACCTGTGGAAGCCTTGACAATTCCAGGGAGTATTTGCAAAACCCCGCCCCCACCCAAAATTTTTTAAATACTGTATATGAGTGAGTAAAATGATGCCAAGATTTTTAAAAGGATAAGCTTACCATCAGATAGGTAGAATAAGTAGTAGTGGTAGTGGTGGTGGTAGTGGTATAGAGATAAAAATTAAGTGGAGTTACATATAGTTATATTTCCCACACTCTGGTGTTTGTGGATTGGTGGGCTGAGATTCTTATCACATTCCAGAACTTGCAATGTCTCAAGGTAATTGTTTAAAATATTAATTGTTGTACTCACACTGCAAATGTTGATATAGATGCTGGGGTGGAGGTGGGGCAATACGCCAGAATACGCCCAAGAATACCTTGGAATTTGCAGAATTTCTTTCTTTTTGCATGATCTGATTCACACGTTAACATTATATGGACCACTCTGGCTCCATGAGCAGCACAAGAGAGACTTTCTGCAAATGTGATTATTAGAACAAAAGTTAGGAGCTTTTTTGCCTCCAGCTTTTCTCCTCTCCTAAAATTTTTTTTTTTTTTTTTTGTCAGTGTCTTTAATTTTTTTAGTTGCGTTTAAAAGTCTTTCTATTATTTCTGCATGAGTAAGAGTATGTGTCATGTCGGCCTCCTTGTCAGCTTCTGTTTCACTTTCATTAAATTTGTTGATTGAGTGTGAAGAAGGAGGCACTGTCATCATTTCCAGATTTCGTACTTGTGGTTTAGATTTCTCTCGGAGCAATGCTGTGATCCCTACTGCAATTTTGTGATGGAGCCCTGGAGAGACCAGGATGAAATTAGGGAAGGCTCCTTATCCCTTTCATGGGTTCAGGGAGGCAGAAAGAGAGGGGAGGAGGATATTTCTGTTTCACTCTATTCATTCATTCATTTGCTTCACAAATACTGAGCACCTCCTGGGTGACAGACACTGATTTGGGTGTTGGAAATATGCTGGAAAGCATAAACAGCCCTGGTGCCTGCCCTCACAGAGCCTATAGTCTGGTGGTGAGACAGATTTAATCAGATAAACACATTAATGAATGTGTAGTTGCACCAACATATCCTCATTTAATTGAGCTGGACTAAGACCTAGACATCAGTATTTTTTAAATAAGTTTTATAGGTAACTCTGCCAAGTCTGGGAATCACTGGGCTAGACCATGCAAGTTCTAATCATATAGGCTCTAATCAAGCATTGTTAAACATTTTGATTTTATCTTTCAAGCTGTGGTGAACGCGTTACTGAAGAGAGGTGATATAGTAAGATGTTCAGGGTTTTTTAATTTAAGCTTTTTTATTTTGAAATAATTATAGACTCATATGCAGTTGTAAGAAAAAATACAGGGAAATCCCATGTATCCTTTACCCAGTTTTCCCCAAAGGTAACATCTTGCAAAACTATGGTACAACATCACAACCAGGATATTGTCCTTGGTGCAGTCAAGATAAAGCATTTTCAACACCACATGAATCCCTCCTGTTGTCCCTGGATAGCCCTCCCCACTTTACTCCTGGAGACCACTAATATGTTCTCCATTTCTATAATCTTGTCTTTTCAACAGTTATATAAGTAGAATCATATAGTATAGAACCTCATGGGATTGGCTGTTTTCTCTCAGCATAATTTTCTGTAGATTCATTCAGGTTGTTTCATGTGTCAACAGTTTGTTCCTTTTTAGGGGGCTGAGTAGTGGTGTTCCATGTATGGGGGTGCCACTGTTTGTTTAACCATTCACATGTTGAAGGACATCTGGCTTGGCTCCAATGTCCAGAGATTTTAAATAGAGCTGCTATAAACATTTGTTTATAGGTTTTTGTGTGAACATGAAGTTTGTTTCTCTGGGATACATGCCCAAGGGTGCAATTGCTGAGTTATATGATAGCTGCATGTAGAAACTGTCATGCATAAAGAAACTGTCAAACTATTTCCAGAGTATCTGCACCATTTTACATTCTCAACAGTAATGTACCAGTGATCTAGTTTCTCCTCATTCTCATCAGAATTTAATGTTGCCACTGTTTTTTATTTCAGCCATTCTGATAGGTAGGTAGTGGTTTTGCTTTGAGTTTCTCTAATGGCCAACGAAGCTGAACATCTTTTCGTGTGCTTAGTTGTCATCTGTATATTACCTTTGGTGAAGTGTCTCTTTGGGTCTTTTGCCTATTTTCTAATTGGATTATTAGACTTAATGTTGAGTTTTGAGAGTTTACTTTCATATTCCAAATACTAGTCCTTTTTGTTAAATACGGGGTTTGCAATTCTTTTCCCACTCTCCAATTTGTTTTTTATCCTGTTAACAGAGTCTTTCACAGAGCAAAGTTTTTTAATTGTGATGCAGTCTAATTTATCAGCTTTTCCTTTTATGAACCATATTTTTGGTGTCAAGTCTAAGTCGTCTTTGCTGAGTCCTACCTCATGAAGATTTTTTCTTACTAAAAGTTTGATAGTTTTAATATTTTCTATTTAAGTCCATGAGTTATTTTGAGTTAATTTTTGCATAAGGTATACATCTTAGGTTGAGGCTCACTTTTTAACCTTAAGGATTGCTCAGCACCATTTATTGAAAAGTTATCTTCCCTCCATTGAATTTCTTTTACACCTGTGTCAAAACATCAGTTGCGTATATTTGTGTGTATCAGTTTCTGCGTTTCCTGTTTTGTTCCATGGATCTATGTGTCTATTCCTCTGCCAATACCATATAGTTTTGACTACAGAAGTTGTATGATAAGTCTTGAAACCCTTGAAACAAGGTAAGACTGGTTCCTTTCACATTAGTCTTCCTTTTCAAAATTATTTTAGCTATTCTGGTTCCTCTGCCTTTCTATATACATTGTAGACTAGTGTTGTCTAGATCTATTTTTAAAACTTGCTGGAATTTTTTTAAGAGACAGAGTCTTGCACTGTTGTGTTGAGGGAAGTCAGGGACCCCAAACAGAGAGACCAGCTGAAGCCACAGCAGAAGAACATAAATTGTGAAGATTTCATAGACATTTATTAGTTCCCCAAATTAATACTTTTATAATTTCTTATGCCTGTCTTTACTGTAATCTCTGAACATAAATTGTGAAGATTTCATGGACACTTATCACTTCCCCAATGAATATCCTTATGATTTCCTATGCCTGTCTTTACTTTAATCTCTTAATCCCGTCATCTTCTATGTAAACTGAGGAGGATGAATGTCGCCTCAGGACCCTGTGATTGTATCAACTGCACAAATTGTTTGTAGAGCATGTGTGTTTGAATATGAAATCTGGGCATCTTTAAAAAAGAACAGGATAACAGCGATGTTCAGGGAACAAGAGAGGTAACTTTGAACTGGCCGCAGGTAAGCCAGATGGAACAGAGCTATTTTCCTCCTCTTTCATAAGCAAATAGGAGAAATATCGCTGAATTCTTTTTCTCAGCAAGGAACATCCCTGAGAAAGAGAATGTGCCCTGAAAGTAGGCCTATAGACGGCCCCTTTTTAAGGCGTCCCGTCCTTTATGGTCGAAGCCGAAGGGATGAAATAAGCCCGGGTCTCCTATAGTGCTCTCAGGCTTATTAGGACAAAAATTCCCACCTAATAAATTGTGGTCAGACAGGTTACCTGCTCTCAAACCCTGTTTCCTGATAAGATGTTATCAATGACAATGCCTGCCGAAACTTCATTAGCAATTCTAATTTCACCTCATCTGGTGGTCCTGTGACTGGCCCTGCCTCTATTTGCTTTGTGATATTTTATTACCTTGTGAAGTATGTGACCTCTGTGACCCACACCCTATTCGTGCACTTCCTCCCCTTTGGAAAATCGCTAATAAAAACTTGCTGGTTTTACGGCTTGGGGAACATCATGCATACTGCCGACATGTGATGTCTCCCCCGGACACCCAGCTTTAAATTTCTCTCTCTTGTGCTCTTTCCCTTTATTTCTCAACCCAGCCGAGACACTTGGGAAATAGAAAAGAACCCATGTTAAACATCGGGAGCGGGTTCTCCCAATACTGTTGGCCGGGTTGGAGTGCAGGGGTATGATCACAGCTCACTACAGCACCAAACTCCTGGGCTCTAGCAATCTTCCCACCTCAGCCTCCCAAATAGCTAGAACTACATGCAACTGCCACCACAATGGTATTTAAAAGTAAAGTTAAAAAAAAATTTTTGAGATAAGATCTCACACTGTTGGCTAGGCTGGTCTTGAACTCCTAGCCTCAAGCAATCCTCTTGCCTCCCAAAGCACTGGAATTGCAAGAGTGAGCTACCAGGCCCAACCAGTATAATGTTATATGTACAGTTTTTGGTAGTTATTCTATATTATGTTGAGGAAATTCCCCTCTATTCCCATTTTTCTGATCATTTTTAAGATTATTCATGGGTGTCGAAGTTTGTCAGAGTCTTCCTGTATCCATTGATTGTTATGATCGAGGATTTTTTCTTTAGCCTGTTAATACAATGGATTAAATAGCTTCATTTTCAACTACTGAGCCAGCCTGAAATAAACCTCCCTTGGTCATGATATATTATTATATATGTTGCTGAATTCTATTTGCTCTTTTACTGGTCTTTTGGGTGGAGAGAGTAGGATTTTGTTGGGGCTTTACTTGTATGTGCACATTGTTATTTCTGGGTTGTGAACCTCTTTCTCTCCAAGTCTGGGATATATAGGACAAAAACATAATCTAAGGAGCCCACCACCTTGTTACACTTTGAGTCCCTAGATCCCTAGGTGGTCTGGCTTCTTTTTTTCACCTTTGAAAATCTTCTTATGTTTGTTTTATATATAACATTGAGAGTTTTGGGTTGTTCTTAGTGGCAGAAGTACAGAAAGATACTCCATCTTCCCAAAAATAGTTCAGATTATGTTTTGAAGGCACTGAAGGCAGGCCAGAGAAGGCATATAAAAGGCTACTGCACTGGTCCAGGTGAGGGGAATTAGTCTTAATAGGAGGCTGTTTCTTCCACCATTTTCCCCTCACATTCCACTGCCCCATTCGCACAGAGGTGGGGTTCTATTACCCCAGTAGAGCAGCAAGAGAGAAGGAGCAGGTAATCTCTTGGAGCATTACACCATGATAAAGGGGCACCAATACCCTCCAGATGCTAGCTGTTTCTGTCATGCGCGTCCGTGTGAAGAGACCACCAAAAAGGCTTTGTGTGAGCAACAAAGCTTTTTATTTCACCTGGGTGCAGGCGGGCTGAATCCGAAAAGAGAGTCAGCCAAGGGAGATAAGGGTGGGGCTGTTTTATAGGATTTGGGTGGGTAAAGGAAAATTACAGTCAAAGGGGGGTTGTTCTCTGGTGGGTAGGAGTGGGGGGTTACAAGGTGCTCAGTGGGGGAGTTTTTGAGGCAGGATAAGCCAGGAAAAGGAATTTCACAAGATAATATCATCACTTAAGGCAAGGACCGGCCATTTTCACTTCTTTTGTGGTGGAATGTCATTGGTTAAGGCGAGGCAGGGCATTTGCACTTCTTTTGTGATTCTTCAGTTACTTCAGGCCATCTGGGCGTATACGTGCAAGTCACAGGGGATGCGATGGCTTGGCTTGGGCTCAGAGGCCTGACAGTTTCTTTCTAGAACTTTTAGACATTCTCCTTCAGCAGAAGAAATAAGTCACTCCTGAAAGCATCCTAACAATGTGCATTTCTCCAAAGTTTCCTTAACACTTCATATTTAACATGACTTCAGGTATAAGCAATATTAAACAAGTCATATCTTATGTTACAACTTGAGTGAAACTTTAATGATGGCTGAATTTGCTAATTTGCTCCTGTCTAATGTATTTCCTGTTTATAATCCCTTGTGGCTAATAGCACTAATCAACAGAAAACACTGACAGACACAATGACAATAGTAATTCTGGACAGAGATAGTTTTATTATCTACAGATGAATCCATGTTTCTAAACCATTCTTTACTATAATGTAAAATATGGGCTGGGCGTGGTGGCTCACACCTGTAATCTCAGCACTTTGGGAGACTGAGGCGGGCAGATCATCTGAGGTCAGGAGTTCAAGACTAGCCTGGCCAACATGGTGAAACCCCCATCTCTACTAAAAATATAAAAATTAGCCGAGTGCAGTGGTGCATGATTGTAATCCTAGCTACTTGGGAGGCTGAGGTAGGAGGATCGCTTGAACCTGGGAGGCAAAGGTTACAGTGAGCCGAGATCACATCACTGGACTCCAACCTGGGCAACAGAATGAGACTTTATCTCAAAAAATAAAATAAAATGTGGTAGATAAAGGTCATAATTTCTATGCACCAAAGCTTTTATAAGAGGCCTGTATTTTAGCAATAAACCTGTCCCTATTCTGTTCAAATTCAAGGGCACTTGAGTCACTTTAGATGATGTCATCTACAATGCGAAGGAATCACAGTATAGACATTTTTTCTTACTATGTTTGCAAAATAAACTTCACAAAATTGTCTCGCAACCTTGTGACCACTTGTTTTCTTTTCTTGAACATAATAATCCTTTTAACACTTTAAGATTGCATTTTCAAGAAAATAGTTATAATTTACATAATTGAATTTTATTTGTTTTAAAAAAAATGGACTGCACTTTAGGATGAACAGTTGACCAAAAAAGGTCCCTTTGCCGTGTCTCTGAAAACATCTCCTATGAATACAGCCATTCCTAATGCTCCAATATCAGTGTCTCTATAATACACTGTGTAAAGGTGCCTCTTGGCACCAGCATAAGAGGAGATGGGAAGTCCTTTCTGAACCCTGACGTCATCCAACTTGGAGATGGGCATTTTTCACCCGTGCATCTCCTTGCTTTGCCATTTGGCATCCAGTCATTCAAAAACATCCATTGACCATCTACTCTTGACATAATTCAAGATGTTATCCTTGTAGTCACGTTAGACCTTGTCTTACTCACTTTTATCCCCCAACATCTAGATCTGTTACACATTGTAGCAAACTCTTGTAAAATATCTAATGAAAGAAAGAAAAAATTAAAGAATATTGAATAGCCAGATAATATAATGTAGAATCATGTATGTAGAAGTTTTATGATGTTAGGAAAAATTATTGGCCTTAAAAATTCGCCATTCATTCTTCAAACAGTACATAGTATGCACAAGGTTCTTTGTCCCCAAACTTTGGCAATACCAAAAGAGGCCTTTAATCTTAACATAAGTGAGACTTGGCAAAAATCCCTTTGAGCAATCAGCGCTTGTCAAAGTCTCATTCCACAATCATCTGTATGAGAAGCATCTAGGAAATTATTTAGGAATGAGGCTATTTGGGCTGAAATCCTTAAATAAAGAAATAATTGTTTTAACCAGGGGCAAGTTATGAATAAAGTTGAGCCATAAATCAAAAGGATGTTAACTGAAAAAGAAGTCCCAAAGCAGGTGGTGAGACAGTGAAGATAGTTAGAGAGCCTCTGCCCCAGTTCAAGAGTATTCAGGACCAAAGGCAAAAAAGAAGCAGGTGAGGAGTGACTTCACCTGAGAGAAAATAAAAACTTTTCCATTAGTGGAGACACCAAGCAAGAACGCCACAGTGTTAACAAGGAGTGGATGTTAACAGGTAAAATAACACCTTCCCCTAGATGAGCAGCCTGAGTTGATCTGCAATTACGAAATTGCAGCCAGTTGTGGTTGCTCATGCCTGTAATCCCAGCACTTGCGAGGCCAAGGCAGGAGGATTGCTTGTGCCCAGGAATTTGAGACCAGTCTGGGCAACACGGCAGAAACCCGTCTCTACAAAAAGTACAAAAATTAGCCAGGCATAGTGGTTTGTGTCTGTAGTTCCAGCTACTCAGAAGGTTGAGGTGGGAGGGCTGATTGAGCCCAGGAGGTCAAGGCTGCAGTAAGCCATGGTCATGCTACTGTACTCCAGCCTGAGTGACAGAGCGAGACCCTGTCTCAAACAAACAAACAAACAAACAAAAGAGTAGACATCCAGGCAGGCACAGCGGCTCACACCTATAATCCCAGCACTTTGGGCTGCTGAGTAGAAAGCATTGCAGGTAGAGGCGGGGAATTGCTTGAGGTCAGGAGTTCGAGAACAGACTGGGCAACATATGAAGGCCCCCGTCTCTACAAAAAATAAAATTAGCCAGACATGGTGGCATGCACCTGTGGTCCTAGCTACTCGGGAAGTGGAGGTGGGAAGATCTCTTGAGCCCAGAAGTTGAAGGTTACAGTGAGCTATGATCACACCACTGTACTCCAATGTGGGCTACAGAGCGAGACCCTGCCTCGAAAAAAAATACATAAATAAAATAAAATGTAAACTAAAAGGAAAAAGAGTAGACACCCTAAGCCATGGGAAAAAAAATCTGGTATTAACAGCTGAGCGACAGACTCTTCACGTTTGGGTAGAAAAAATGTTAAACTAAAATGTACAGCAGGTCCTTGAATAATGTCATCATTCATTGTCATTTGATTATAAGGTTGATAAGAAAAAGGTCAATTTTCAGCAAGCGCCACTATCTGAGTGGAGTTTGCACATTCTCCCCACGTCTACATCAATTTCTTCCAGGTACTCCTGTTTCCTCCCACATCCCAGAGACATGGCCATTAGGTTCATTGTTGTGTCCAAATGGTCCCAGTGTGAGTGTGGTTTTGTGTGAGCGCACCCTGTGATGGGCTGGTGTCCTGTCCAGGGATAGTTCCTCCTGCCTTGCACCCTGAGTGAGTTCTGGCCACCTAAGACCCTGAACTAGAATAATGGGGTAAATAATCATCTTAGTTGTTTTTATTTATCTTTCTTAAATATATGTATAGCTCACATTTATTTCAATGTTTAATATTAGAAGTGTTTTGGGGCTTAGGAACTTAACATTTGTTTCTATCAATTAGCCTGTGATCAGTGTGGTTTTGTTGTACATCATTTCACTCAAAGTTGCCGTTTCCAAGAACCTATTGAGGATGTTAAATGAGGACTTGCTGTATTCATAATACCAATTTTCTTTCACTTAGGTACAATTTGGTCAGGTGTTAGGATTTACCTCCCAGGCACTGTAAGTTGGATGAAGAAGGCTATTCTAACTGGAACACATATCTGTCACATATGTGATATAAACAAAAATTGCATTGTTATTAAGCAAAATTCCATTTTTAAATAAAATGCTCTAATGAGTAATCACGTGTATTTTCCTCAGTTATCTACATTGAAAGAGCATCACATTGGCTAGGTCTAAATAACTATAAAGAAGCAGTTTGCACCCCTGGCTGTATATTAGAGCCATGAGAGAAATATAAAAAGTACTCATGCCAGCTTAAGAAACTCTCATTTCATCATCAAAGGAAGGTCCAGGTTTGGGTATTTATTTTCTAGAGGGATATCACCATTCACTGGCTAAGTGAAACAGAATTGTTAGGTTTAAGAGGAAATTACCAGCGGCTGTGAGGTTGCCGCTAAACTTGGAAACCTGTAAACCTTTAAAGTCCACAACCTTGGCTGCTTCTTTCAATCGATTGGGAGCTTATAAAAATCCCAACGTCCAGCCTGCACCTTAAGCCAATTAAAACCTTTGGAGGAAGAATTTAGGCATTAGTCTTAAAATCTTTGTAGCTGAAATTGAGAAACACGGCTAACAGGTGGCTTTACGGTTAGAGATGTCCTACAAGAATTAGAAGAGCAGATGTTCAGATCTTTGGTTCTCATGAAAACTGATCAACCAAAAGATTTCTTAAAATTTTTACTGAGCTTCGTTGATTCAGTTCTGTCAGCTGCCATTCTTCAGCTAAAGTTTGTGAAAAGGTCCTAGTTACTTAAGGGTACAGTTCATTTCAATAACTATAATTTGAGATAGTAACCCATATGTAAGGAATCTCTGTTGCAAATTCATCAAAATTTGGTTGTGGCTAAGTTGTGAAGCACCGTCATCTCAGCATTGACCCAAATTAGACCTTGGTAGGGAATTTTAAGACTAGAATTTACTGCATCCTTGTGCAATTAAAGGATAGCACTCTCTATCTTATGAAATAGGCAGTAATGAATGGAAAGAGGTCTTATTTTAAACATATTGCTATATACATGATCTAATTAAATTTGCCAACAATTCATTATTTTTAGGAACAACTAGCTATGTATAGCATTAAATCTATTATAGAGTCTCCATTTTTTAAAAGAAATATTTATTTGTAAACGAGTGAAATTTTCTAATAGTACCAAGCAATTTGCCACAGGCATTGTTCTGAGTTGCTTTTGTTCTTTTCAAAGCAGTCAACACATAAAAACCCTGAAAATCATTTTAAACCCAATTTATTCAAATTCACCAGCAGGCCATAAATACAGCTTTTTCTGTGAACAATAATGAAAACAAAAGAGCACCCCATTTAGTGAAGCTATCCAATGACAACTTGGATTTCAAACTTAGAGAAAGGAAAACAGGGATAGAAATGCACTCCATTTTAATGTTTACCTTTAACATGGATGAGGAAACTGGGAAGTAAATCTAGATGACTCTGTGGCTTCCGCATCCTCTGGGAGACTACCCAGGTGCTTTAAGTTTCTCTTTCAAACTCCTTTCAGGAACTGGTATCCTCCCCTCTCCAACCTTACCTTTAAAGAGAAATTGATTAAGTACTGTTCGTTTGTTCCTTAATAGGAAGTTCATTTTTTTTGAATGAACCTCCTTCCAAGGATTTACATGTTAAAACTTATCTTTACTATTCTTATAATAATTGTTGTTGTTTAAAATGAACTGTGATATCCTGAAGGAAGTGAAGTAACCTTGGATCAGTGGATTTTTCCGGACAACTCTGTACTCCCAGACAGAGTTGTCCAGAAAAAAAAACACTTATATCTTAAAGAGAAATAAAAAACTATTCTTAAAATGGCTTGAAAGTACCGATTGAGGGAAAAATGAATTTAGAGTATTTTTTAAAGGCCTAAATAAAAAGAGACTGCTCAGACTACCAGCTGGAATGAACGATTCAGAAATAAAAGATCTGAGGGCTTTGAGAGGCAGCAACTATTACGAATTCACAAGGGTAGTGAGAATTCCGCGGAGATGGTAGGACACAAATTAGACATTGATGGGATGGAAATTTTTCATTGTTAATTTTTCATTAACGATTCAAACTATCTGCATATTTGGTTTCACAGAAACTGAAATTCTAGATGATTGACTTACTACACCTATGACAAATCGGATTTTAGGTTTTTGTTGTTTTTGCTTTAAGAAGACGCAGTCTTGGAAAAAATGGAGAAAACAGTTCCTCAGAGACAGAGACTTATCGAAGTGAGGAGATAGAAAGGAAGTTAATTTTGAGTAGTTTCAATCCATTTAGACAAGACAATCTACAATGGTTTGAATATTTGTCCCATCCAAAACTCATGTTGAAATTTAACCAACAATATGGCAGTATTGAGAAAGGGGCCTTTAAGAGGTGATGGGCTGTGAGAGGTCTGCCATTAATGGATTAATGGCTTAATGGGTTCATGGACTATGGATGATCATGGAAGTGGGACTGGTGGCCTTATAAGAAAAGGAAGAGAGACCTGAGCTAGCACACTCAGCCCCCTCGCCATGTAATACTCTTTGCCAACCAGGGACTCTGCAGAGAGTCCTCACCAGCAAGAAGGCCCTCACCAGTTGGTGCCCCTCAACCTTGGACTTCTCAGCCTTCATAGCTGTAAGAAATAAATTCTTTTTCTTTATAAATTGCCCAGTTTCAGCTATTCTGTTATAAGCCACAGAAAATGAACAAAAACACTATCCTTTTAACTTGAGCTTTAATAAATGTTAACTCTTGCTGCCCTTTTCCTAACTTTGTACATGTGTAACTTCTTTGTTGTACCCCATAACTTCTCTCCAGACTTGGCTTCTTCCAAGACTGCTGACCCCAGGATTTAAAAGCCTATCTTCACCTGTAATCCCCACATTCTGGGAGGCCGAGGCAGTCCAATTACTCGAGGTCAGGAGTTCAAGACCAGCCTGGCCAACATGGTGAAACCTCATCTCTTCTAAAAATACAACAAATTAGCCAGGCATCGTGGTCATGCTTGTAATCTCAGCTACCTGGGAGGCTGAGGCACGAGAATCACTTGACCCTGGGAGGTGGAGGTTGCAGTGAGCTGAGATTATGCCATTGCATTCCAACCTAGGTGACAGAGTGAGACTCTGCCAAAGAAAGAAAAAAAGAAAGAGACAGAGAGAGAGAGAGAGAGAGAGGGAAGAAGGAAGGAAGGAAGGAAGGAAGGAAGGAAGGAAGGAAGGAAGGAAGGAAGGAAGGAAGGAAGGAAGGAAGGAAAATAAAAGCCTATCTTATTCTCTCCTTTCACCAATGGTCACTGCCTCTAATTCAGAGCCTCCTTTTTTACTCTTTGCAGTCTGGCAGTTGCCACTACCATCCTGATAACATTGCTCCCTGGAGGAGACATTGAGGACCCTTTCCCCAGAAACGTGAGCTAAAACCAAACTACTAAAAGACATTTTTTGCCGGGTATTGTGGCTCATTCCTGTAATCCCAGCACTTTGGGAAACTGAGGCAGATGGATTACTTGATCCCAGGAGTTTGAAACCAGGCTGAGCAACATAGTAAGACCCTGTCTCTACTAAAAGTAAAAATAGTTTAAAAAAGGACTTTAACTGAGTGTGGTAGTGTGCCCCTGGAGTCCCAGCTATTTGGGAGGCTGAGGTAGGAGGATTGCTTGGGCTTGGAGGGTGAGGCTGCAGTAAGCTATGATTGCACCTCTGCACTCCAGCCTGGGCAGCAGAGTGAGACCCCATATCGAAAAAAGTAAATAAAAATAAAATAAAATAAAAGGCATTTTTAGATACATAATGAAGGGAGATGGTTGGGGAGGAGGAGAGGAAGACAAAAGATACAACTCCAGTGGATGGTGGAGGCTTGTATCAAGAGGAGAAACCGGCAAGACACACAGTGGGAACAACCATGAGGGAAGAGATGACTGAGGGACTGTACTGGTACTGCAGCCACGGAAGCAGCAAATATAAAAAAGTTACCCTTTCTGCCCAGCGAAGCTCAGAGCCTCCTCACTGATTTAACTACTCCCAGGCCCTTCCAGTGCCTCTGTGGTTCGCACTGAGCACTGGTCCTGGGGTCCCAGCAGTCATCATTTTACACAATTTGATCCTGCTCAGCCCTTCTGGCTTTGTCTCTCTTTTTCTTTCCTTCTTCTGAAAGTCTAGCTAGAGAAAATAACTCTCCATACCCCAGAACACACACCGCGTTTTCCCGTCTTTAGCTCTCTGCTCACTGATGACTTCCCCTCTAATGTCCATCCTCATCATGTCATCTCCACCTACCCAAGTCCAACCCATAAAAAGAGAAAAAGAAAAAGAAAAGAAGCAGAGTCTCATTCCATCTCCCAGGCCAGAGTACAATGGTGCAATCACAGCTCACTGTGGCCTTGACCTCCCGGGCTTGAGCTATCCTCCTACCTCAGCCTCCTGAGTAGATGGGACCACAGGCAGGCATCACGCCTGGCTAATTTTTTTTTTTTTTTTTTTTTTAAGAGAGAGTTTCACTCTGTTGCCCAGGCTAGAATGCAGTGGCTTGATCTTGGCTCACTGCAACCTCTGCTTCACAGGTTCAAGTGATTATTGTGCCTCAGCTTCCTGGGTAGCTGGGACTACAGGTGTTCTCCACCACGCCGGGCTAATGTTTTGTATTTTTACTAGAGATGGGGTTTCACCATGTTGGCCAGACTGGTCTTGAACTCCTGACCTCAAGTGATCCACCCACCTTGGCCTCCCAAAGTGCTGGGAGGTGTGAGCCACCACGCCCAGTCTAATTCAAACAAAAAAAATTTTGTAGAGACAGGATGTTGTTATGTTGCCCAGGCTGGTCTCAAACTCCTGGGCTCAAGCAATCCTCCCACTTCTGCCTCCCAAAGTGCTGGGATTGCTGGTGTGTGCAACCATGCCCAGCCCCAGCTCAACTCTGTAATGGGTAAATGAATAACCAAATGACGGCTCCAGTACAATCCTGACCACAGTCTCACGGCCTCAATTCTCAGTATGATCTGAAATCTGCCCATAGTGCTGCCCTTTGAACAGATCAGCACCACACATTTTTCACTGATACCCACAGAAATTAGCATAGTTTAGATTATCAGATGTCTAAAGGAACATCCATGCTCATAGTTCCCATACCCAAACATTTTTTGCATATATAGCAGTTATCGAAAAGTACCCAAGACTTTTCTCCTGAGCTACAAAGTTACAATGCCCTGCCTGCCCTCCTACCCTGAGCTCTGTATTTTCAGTTCTTTCTCTCTCATTTATTGATTTTAACACCTTTCTTGCTCTGGTTTATGTGATATTATCCTGTAGGGAATCAAGTAGATGCTTCCAATTAGATTCATTACAAGTTCCCTTAAGAAGCGATTATGAAGGTAAGAGTCCCAACTGGCTGGTTCCCTCAGTAATACCAGCAGCATTTTTGGGGTGCGTGCCAATATCAGACAAGGTTTTAAGTGCCACGTTACTCCTTTATCACCAAGGGATCCTTGGAAGCTTACAAAACTGAGTACAGCTGAGCATAAAGTAGTGTTTTATTGAATGCCTTCATATGGCAATTACAAAGAAAACAGAAATATGAATGCCTCATCAAAAGGCAGTTTAGGGGGATAGTCAATCAGTGCATGGACCCTGTAGTCAAATGGTACTGGCTTTGAATTCCATTGCCAGCTATAGGACTTTTGGAAAATTACTTAACTTCTCTGAGTCTGTTTTCTCATCTGTTAAATGAGGGTAATGCTATAGTAATAGGGCTTTGGGGAGAATTAAATTAAGTCAGCACCATACTTGGTACATAGAGTTCAAATAAATGACAGCTATTACCATTACCATGAAGATTAACATCCCATTGAATCACGTGACCTGCCTTCCATTTCCAAAACTATGACCTTTTAGTTGCTAAGTTATTTGTGAAGTCTATGGGCTGTAAGAAAGATGGCAAGAAGGGAAAGAGGGAAAAGAGGAAGAAGTTTTCCTATTTTCCATGGGTCAGGTTTGCATTGCTACTGAACTCTTTATACAAAGTATAATAGGGATAATATTTTGAAAATATTAATAGTTTTCTTTCCCCTTAGAAAACTGCAGACTCCGCCTCCTGGGTTCAAGCAATTCTCCTGCCTCCAGAGTAGTTGGGATTACAGCATACACCACCACGCCCAGCTAATTTTTGTATTTTTAGTAGAGACAGGGTTTTGCCATATTGGCCAGGCTGGTCTCAAACTCCTGGCCTCAAGTGATCTGCCCGCTTTGGCCTCTGTAAGTACCAGGATTACAGGTATGAGCCACCATGCCCAACCATTCTTTCCCCTTCTTTATATCTGGTTCTACTATTCAACTAATATAGCCTAAATACATCCTTATTCGTGATAGAGGAAAACCTGATACAGATGCAGTTCTTCCTGTTGGCCTGGTGGATTGTGGGGAAAATAACAGAAGGCAAATGGTAGCAAAAGCAAGTGGGCAGACCCTTGTGTCCTGGCTTGCCTCCTCCGGGCCACAGTCTGGAATAGGGAAGAAGAGGATGTGGTACATAAACTGGGGGAGAGCCAGATGCAAAAGCAGAGGGGGCTTGTGCCCCAGTCCTAGCTCAGAGCTCTGAGAAGAGACTGTGGTATAGAATGGCTTACACCAACCTGGTGCTACCACAGAACAAGGAAGGTGGCAGGGAGGCATGGTTCTGCAGAAAGAGGACCTCTGTTCCCACTCCCAAACTTGCCTTTCCTCTTAAAAGGCATAGAAGGGCTCCAGAAGTTCCCAGACTCCCCTGTAGAACCAGACAAGGTAGGTAACAGAATTGGCAGCTTCAGGACCTGCTATAATGGAGCCTCTGTGGTTAGGGGTGAGATAACACTAACGCCAAGGCCTGGGCCTAGAGAGGGGACCTGGCTGAACTCGGTGGCATCTGCAGTCCCGGCAAATGTAAGGTAGGGTGGGTCTAACTGAGCCTAGGAACAACACTGCACTGGGGAAAGACCACTGTAAGGCTCTGGGAACCCAACTGGATCAGCCACTTCAGAGCAGAGGCAGGAGATAGGAGAGGCCCTGCCCTCATATCAAGGCTCATCTTCCCTGCCACAGTGGGATCCACATGCCTAAACACCATCTGGTAGAGAAGTAGGAAATGAACCAAGGGGCTATTTGAAAGATGGCTAATCTACCCTGTGTGGAAAAGAATGAACTTTGCACAAAGAGAAGTTAGGCCTTGCTCCTGAGAGTAGTTTAAGCTTTTGTAATGTCCTGCCTGATAAGATGGGGTTACCTGGGGGCCTAAGACCATGCCAGATAGTCTACGCTAACACTGTGATTATGGTGGGGCTTTGGGCCTTGCAGTATCAACCCAACCTCTGGAAGGCTGGAAGCTAAGGTGGTCAATGGGTGGCCAACCATATCTACTGGTAGTCAAACATATCTATGTAACCAAGCCCCAATTAAAAACTCTGGACACCAAGGCTCAAGTGAGTTTCCCTGGCTGGCAATACTCTGTGCATATTGCCCAACATCATTGCTGGGATGAGTTAGCACTGTCTAGAGTTCCACTGTGATATGACAACTAGAAGCTTTGCACTTGCAACTCTCCTGGACCCTATCCCATCATGCCTCTTCCCTTTGCTGATTTTCATTTCTTTCTTTTCACTGTAATAAACCATAACTGCGAGTATAACAGTTTTCAGTGAGTTCCATCAATTATTGAACCTGAGGGTTGTCCTGGGGCACTCCTGATCTCCACAAACCCCAAAGAGACTGGACCAACTGGAGTGAGTAAAGAAAGATTGTATCCGTTAGAGCAAATCAAGAAGCCTCATTGTCTTATGGAATTTCAGTGGCACTTTGTAAATTTGTGACCCTAATACTCAAGCAAGTAAAGACTTCTTACCACTCCAAATAAGGCATAGATGAAGGAATCACAGCTAGCTAGTCTTTTTTTCTCAAACTAAAGAAGGGGGCATGTGTACTGCCTTCAAACATTATAAAGCTATCATGTAAGAAAGGAACTAGAATTAGTGTTTGTCTAGCTGAAGGGTTATATAAAGCCCGACCGGTGAAAGTTATAGAGGGCCAGGCTTCAGTTTACTCTAAGCACAAACTTAGTGACAACCAGAGGCCTCTAAAAAACACAAGCAGCTGACTCAAAGATAGCTGAGTTCCTCATCACCAGAGATCTTAGAGGCCAATGACCCCTTGTACTGAGATTGTGTATAGAATGAAAGTTGACTCAAACGTCCTTTAAGTTACATTCCAAGCTGAAGGACTGTGATTGGGAAGTAAGAAAATGTGGCCAAATGTGAACAGTTGGTGGTGAGTCTACATATGGATGTTTATTCTTTCAACTTCTCTGTAGGTTTGAAATTTTTAAAAAACTGGAAGCAAACAAAAAAGGAAAAAGAAATATTTTGGAAACTACCTGGTGGCTGGAAATTCTCAGTCATTTCTAAAAATAAACAGAAATTTATTTTCTCACACTTTAGGATTAGAGTCAAGGATAATGGGTATTGCATCTGATGAAAATATGTGTGATGGCTCCCACATTTTACCACTACCAGCACAGCTAGGTTTTTAGTCCTTTTGTATTTAGTGATTTCAATGGACTGAATTGTGTCCTGTTAAAATTCGTATGTTGAAACCCTAATTCCCAATGTGACTGTATTTGGAGATAGGGCCTTTAAGAGGCAATTAAGATTAAAAGAAGTCATAAGAGTAAAGCTCTAATTTGATAGGATTGGCAATCTTTTAAGAAGAGTCAGAGAGGGAGGCAGGATAGGGGAGAGAGAGGAAGACAGAAAGAGAAGGGGATAGAGAGAGGGAGACTTCTTCCCACCCTTTGAGAACACAGTGAGAAGGCAGCCATCTGCAAGAAAGAGAAAGAGTCTTCAACTGACACTGCTGCCAGACCTTGCTCTTGGACTTCCCAGCTTCAAGAACTGTGGAAAAAAAAAAAAAAAAATGGCTATTGTTTACATTACTCCATCTATAGTATTTTGTTATGGCAGCCCTAGCACACTAAGATGATGACCTTTAATGATTTATTGACTTATTTCCTGCCTGTGTAACATTATTCATATTACTATGGCTCTTATATACAATTAAGTATATACTTAAACCTCAGTATATTTATAGAAACAGACAAAGCATTAACAGTGGCATTTCTGAAGATGTTTTTCAGATGCACTATTGTGCAAGCACACAAGACAGCAGGTGATAGTGCTAGCAATTACTGCAGGATTGACTATAAATCCCATCGTCCTAGGAAGAACTGGCAACAGAAAATCATGAAACTTGTCAATAGCATGCCACTGTATGAAATAAGAATGACCCCGATAGGTGACCATTGATGAAACCAGGATTAGGATTTGCTGTAAACACTAGTGTCTGTACATATATTAATGTTTGAGGAGATAGGGTTGGAATTTTACAAATCATATTCGTTCAGAATTGTAAACATACAAAATGATTTTCCTGCTCTGTACTGGAGCAGCACCATCTGCTGGACCCACTCAAAATGCGAATTCTCCAACCCTGATGGAACTAAGCAAAGTCAGCAGCCTCCTCTACCTGCTCCTTTTCTGGACCCTAATATCCCCCTTCTTGTTTCCTGACACTGGCTGACACTTCCTTCCTGTGCTCATAAATATAGATTACCTATTTATATTTCTTGTTTCCATTATGTTTCCTGCAGCTTTGTTCCCTGTGTATAATGTATGTTAGGAGAATGAATGTGAGGAATCTGTCAGGAGGTTTTTAATAAAAAAGCTCGTCTTTAATTTTGCAGAGTAGAACCTTGAAAGGGGAAACTATTTCAAGGGTATAGTCCTCCTTAAACTCAGTTCTTTTCCCAAATACAGTCGTGTGTGTGTGTGTGTGTGTGTGTGTGTGTGTGTGTGTGTGTGTGTGTATGTGTATGAATGTTGTATCACTTGCCTAGTTTCCTGTCTCTATTTCTAACTCGTTGACCTCTAAGCTCCAAATTTCCCTCCTCCTACCTTTTCCTCTTACTCCCTTCTGGATCCCCAGACTCTGAGGCTAAACCTGTTCTTAGCCAGAAGATGTCTAACAAGCTCCATACTCAATGCTAATCTATTGCTGATTCTTTACCCTGGTTCTAGCAGATTCTTACTGAACCCACTTCCCATACTCAACCCTCAGTTCCCATAGTGAACTTTGCCTGTTTGCCCTAATGCCTGAATACCTTCCTTGATTACCTGCCCAGATCTTCCATTTTTCGTGGCTCTCATGGGGGAAAGTGTTGGGAGAACAATTTGAATAAAAGAACATGCCAAGATTGCTGGGAGATGGTTGAAAAAAAATCAGTGATGGTGTGTAACACCATGACACAGCATTGAACTCCCTGGGGAGCCAACTCCAAGGTGGAGACCAATGTGTAGGAGGTTTATTAGGGTGTTCCCGTGAGGTCAACACCCATGGAAAGAAAGCAGGATGGAGCAGAGCTAGAAGTCGAACTGCAACATAGCCTCAAAGCCTCAGGTGATCCTTCAGGGAGTTCTAAAAATAAGATGACCTTTCCAAGGTGACTTGACTGAGGACAAGAGAGGTCTCAACTTTCATACCTCTTGTCCATCAGCCACTGGCTGTGGGCCTCCAGCAGGGGCCATGTCCTCAGGCAAAGAGGCTATCTGCAACTAAGGCAATGCCCCAACAGAAGTGACCCAGAGAGTTATCATCAAGCAGCAAGGAAAGCAAGTCCTCACGAGACTTGGTCTTTCCTAAAGGAGAATAAGTCTTTCCTGAAGAGACATCTGGGCAGTGCATCCCAGTGTCCCCTACCCTTATGCCACCTCACCTCCAGGAAGTACCATTACTTCCTCTGCCTAACACACAACATTTTTTATTTTTCATCTCACTCTCAATCTGGAAGTCACTCCAAACCCCAATCCCAAACGCTAGAAGGATTAACCCCTCTTGCAACAAGCAGCCCCAGAAGAAGGTGGACAGACAGTGCTGAGCAGCACAGGGAGTACTTGAGGAGAACACAGTAAAAGGAAAGCAGAGCCTGTTCCATGGTAGTGAAGAACCAGCAGCCAAAATTTCACAGAGCATACGCATGAAAGAAAAGATACCATGGAGAGAGTGAACTTGGAATGGATAGCAATGGAGACCTTCCCACAACTGGGAATGATTGTCCAGGAGTCAACGACCTAGAATATAATAATTAAAAACCATGAATGACAGAAGAGAAAACCAGACCAGAAAATATATAAACAGAAACCATCCTCCTAGCCAATCTAGTCTAACGGCTTTCCCCAGTTTTCTTAAGGAAAAAAAAGAGAGAGAGAGAGAATTTTATAATTTTCCTTGTTCTACAAATGATTTGCTTTGGTAGATCCTTAGTGAGAAGGAAGAGAAAATGTATACCAGAACCCTCTTGCTTATTTGAAATAATTCCTGGTAAAAATTGGACCTAATTCTCTTCCTACATCATTGACATAGTTAGGGTAATTACTGATAAATCCTTTGGTCATCTTTGTAAATCTCTGGGTTAAAGACCTCTCCAGTATTATATATGTTCTGGTCTAGATTACTCACTCACCAATTCTCCTCACTATATAGAGAAGATCCCCTTAGTAGGCCTCCCCTTAAAGAAGGGCACCTTAACTGAACTCCTCCTCCCATAGTAGACTGCACAGTACACAAGCAGAAGAGGAGAGCTCAGTAATAAAGTCACCATAAAGGATTATTTATTTATTTATTTATTTATTATTATACTTTAAGTTCTAGGGCACATGTGCACAACGTGCAGGTTTGTTACATACGTATACATGTGCCATGTTGGTGTGCTGCACCCATTAACTCGTCATTTACATTAGGTATATCTCCTAAGGCTATCCCTCCCCCCTCCCCCCACCCCACAACAAGCCCTGGTGTGTGATGTTTCCCTTCCTGTTCTCATTGTTCAATTCCCACCTATGAGTGAGAACATGCGGTATTTGGTTTTCTGTTCTTGCGACAGTTTGCTCAGAATGATGGTTTCCAGCTTCATCCATGTCCCTACAAAGGACATGAACTCATCATAAAGGATAATTTTTAAATGAATAAAGAAATCAGAAAATCCAGTATTGGCTAGCACATATGGCTATGAGCAAGCTCATCCTACAAAAAAACGGTGAGAAAACAGTTCAAATGTTGGCCATTTGGGGCACATATTCTACAAAAAGGAAAAGTTTTGAAATGTATATATATTTAATTTAACTATTTAAAATATTTGTAGGCTAGGCACAGTGGCTTACACCTATAATTTTAGAACTTTGGGAGGTCAGGGCAGGAGGATCACTTGAGGTCAGGAGACCAGCCTGGGCAACATGGCAAGACCCCATATCTAGAAATGGTTTTAAAAAATTAGCCAGGTATGCTGGCACACACTTGTGGTCCTGTCTACTTAGGAGGTTGGGGCAGGAGAATCGCTTGAGCCCAGGAGTTTGAGGCTGCAGTGAGCTATGATCATGCCACTGCACTCCAGCCTGGGTGACAGAACAAGACCTTGTCTCTTAAAAAAAAATTGTGTTATGCACCAGGTACAATGTGCTGGGTACTGGGAAGAGATCTTAAAAAAAAAAAATGTATTATACACCAGGTACAATGTGCTAGGTGCTGGGGAGAGATCAGGGGATAAAGCAGACCAAAATGTCTGTCCTCATGGAGCTTGTGGTCTAAAGGAGGATAAAAGGCAATAAACAAATTAAAAAGAGGAATACAAAGTATGTGGGTAGGGATGAGTACAACAGAGGAAAATCAAGCAGGAAAGATGGAACACTGGAAGAAGTAAGGCCAGTGTCAAACAGGATGGCCAGGGAAGGCCACACTGAGAAGGTGACACCAAAGCAAAGACCTACAGGAGGTGAAGTGGTGAGGCATTCAGGTCACTAAAGGAGGAATGTTCCCAGGAGAGGGGAGAACAGTGCAAAGGCAGGAAGGAGCACCAGCCTGTGCATTGAGAAAAGCATAGGGACCCAAGCAGCTAAAGTGGAACACATGTAAGAGGAATAACCATATTGTGTTTTCTGTGCCTAAATATTCTGTGTAATACTTACTATTTACTGTGTCTTCTGATGCAAAAAAAAAAAAAAAAAGTTTAAAAGGAACTGGATGGCCATCTGCTGGATCAGGCTAAGGGTAGGTCCTGGAAGATACTCCTTCCAAACCTCGTAATCAGAGGTGACCGAACAGTTGGTTTACAAGAGCCCCTTTTCAAAGTAATTGGGGATGGCGTGCTTAGAACTGGGCTGGCACTGTAATTTTTTTAGGAATCTGCTCCCATTTACAAGATGTTCCATCATAAAAATCAAATCATAAAATCAAATCCAAGTACGTTCATTTGGTATATTCATTTTCCACTTCTTACTAGGGGTGGTGGGGGAGGAGAAGCTGGTACAGGAGAAATGTCTTTTATTTCCCCTCTATAACAATGGTATAATTCCAAATCTTATAGACCATCACACAGTTCTGTTGGTTGATTGTTTTCCATGGATTCTACTCTGCCAGGAGACACAATAAATAACTTTTTGAAACTTCATTCTTCAGTCCTGGGAGTTTTTACAAATAAAACAACACATGTGTTGGGACAAATTACATGCTTGAAAATCTGTCACTAACATCAACTTCATTTTAAAAAGTACTAAGCAACTGTTACAGTGGCATTTCTTTTGTTGGTGGGGAAAATAATGTGTGAATAGTTATGCTAATTTAGAGGTAATTTTCAAATTTCATGACTACATAAAAAAGCTAAGAGTAGTTCAATAGGTAAGTTTGGGAGGGAGTTGTTGGTTTTGTTGATTTATTATATCTTGACAGACTGGTATGATTGAAATGAATTAAATGTTAGACATGCTTAATATTTTATACTCTATATATCATCATAATAGCAAAGTGCACAGATCACATTATTGAGTGCCTTTGGATTTTAAAAATAAAGATTGCTCTTCAGATGAATACCATTTCATTATTGCCTGCACTACTCTGTCAAATTAAAAAATATAATAGATATCTTTATTCTCATTTTAAAGCATGATAATGTTGAAGTTGATCATCAAATGTTGACGTTGATCACAGGTCTACATTAAAAATAAGTATTTTTGTAGGTGAGTTATACAATACAGCAAAGACCACCAAAGAGAAAGCCAATACTTTCATGGAGAGCTCAGGACCTTAACAGATCCCAGCACCAATGCTTCAACCATTCCCAACTCCTTGTTCCTTGCTAGATGCTCCTCACCCCAAACTCCTGCACATTTCAAGAATTTCTGTGCACGTGTGTGTTAAGGGGAGGAGTTTTAAAGTATCTCTGTGTTCAACAAGATATATTAGCTTGTAAGCAGCAGAAACCTACTTAAACTAGCTTACATGAGAAAATAACATTATAAAGACATAGGAGTGTTTCTACACCAAGAACTGGAGGTGTAGTTTGGTTTCATGAGGGATTAAAATCTGTAATTCTGAAGTAGACTCAGGCAGCTGCACATCAATCTACGTCTTTCTCTCTGGGATCGTGGACTCTATCCTATCTGACTTGCTTTGTTCCGGGCATCATTCTTGCTCTGGAAAACACATTTTCCCTGCTCATTTTTTTTAAATTTAATGCTTAGGTTCAATCTGCTCATTTTTCCCTATAGAAGAAAACAGCTTACTGTGTTCCAGAAAACAAGAGAACCTGAGCAGCCTCTCTGAATACGGGGCCCGCTTCTCACTCACAGGTATTCTTAACCTGGGGTCCATGTGGGGTTTGTGAATTTTGATAGGATTTTAAATTACATTTTCATTTCCACTAATCTCTAACTGAAATTCAGCCTTTTCTTCAACTGTGAAGGCAGGCAGCAAGCCACAGTGGAACCTGCAGAACCTATAAATTTGTCGCTGTGATTGATGTTATAATGTGACACTCAGATCTTCTTTCAGAAATGAGGACTTATCCCCAGCTACTATGAAAGCTGTTGGCAGAGTGCCTTCAGCTGTCAGCCCCAGGGAAATGGCCTCAGTTGCAGAGAGCCACCTCAGCTGGGTAGTAAACACCTGGCCCTCTTCTCTGATTCCAGGTACTTCTGAAGGGTCATGTAATCTTCAGACCTTCTGTAAAGTTGGCTGAAGCTTCTTCTCAGATTGTATCACAGCTCAACGTCATCCTTCTCTGACCGGTTCCACCTTGCCTTCCCTCATGTTGATGTCAAGAGCATTCCCTAGCAAACTCCCTAAATGCCAATCTCCAGCTTAGATTCTGCTTTCTGGGGAAACTGAACTGTGACAGTTACTAATACAAAGAATCAATATTTTTATATCACATTATAGTTAGATAGCTTGAAATATATATGCTCATATCCACCTCAATATTTCAGCCTTCTGGATCTAGTTCCTTAATATATTAATAAAAAACTTTTTACTATATCAAAATTACTTTTTAAACATTTTAGTAACTGTATTTCAAGATAATTTTCTGTGTTATCCTGTAAATTTTATTTTATGCATCTTAAAACATCACTCTGAGAAGGAGTCTATAGGCTTTACCACTACCAAAGGAATCCATGGCAAAAAAAAAAAAAAAAGTGGGAGGAGTCAAGAACCCCTGGGAACTCTCTCAGAAGATCCTGATTTTTTGCAGGGCTTTCAGCACCATCCATTTTCCAGCGGCTCCTTAATCGATGTCGCTCCTTCTCCATTGCTCCAGTGCTACTCAGCTGAACTCAGCAATTGCTCTTAACTGATCTTTTACATCACCGTTCCTTGCTCCCATCCATTTTCCATAAAGACACCAGAATGGTTTAAACATATATGCAGAGCATGATGGCTCATGCCTGTAACCTTAACACTTTGGGAAGCCAAGGAGGGAGAGAATCACTTGAGGTCAGGAGTTCGAGACCAGCCTGGTGAAACCCCCATCTCTACTAAAAATACAAAAATTAACCAGGCATGGTGGCATGCACCTGTAATTCCAGCTACTTGGGAGGCTGAGGCATGAGAATTGCTTGAACCCAGGAGGCAGAGGCTGCAGTGAGCTGAGATCACACCACTGCACGCCAGCCTGGGTGATGGAGTGAGACTCTGTCTCAAAACAAAACTATATATATACGCATACACCCACACATACATACACACACACACATACATATAAAACAAATATGCCTGGAGTTAATTCTAAAATAATAGTTAACATGCCCCAGATTTTTACTATGAGCTGAACTCTCCACTATTATTGCATTAATATATTTAACAGGCCAATAAGGTATGTACTGTCATTATCACTATTCCATACATGTGAAAACTAAAGATTATAGAAGAAAAATCACTTTTCTAAAATCACATACCTAATAGTAAGTGGCAGAATTGAGATGGTAATCTCAGAGCCAAAGCTCACTCTTTATCTTTTTGAAAAATAACTTTGTATTATAAAAAATTTCAAACATATCCCCAAACACAAGGAGATGTATAACAAATCTCCATATACTTATCACTCAGTCTTAGCAATTTTCAATATTTTGACATTTTATTTTATCTGTTATCCTTTCCCTTGCCACTCCCACATTTTCTTTCTTTCTTTATATCTGGAATATTTATTAAAGCAAACCTCAGACATCACAGAATTTCACCCAATACAATAGTAGAACCAGTAGAGCCCAGTAGAATATTTCAGTAGAATAATGCTTTAAAAATGTTTCTCGAGTCATACCATTCCCTGTTTAAAATACTTTAGCACATTCCTATTCTACTTAGGATAAATCCTCCACAGGACCTGTAGACTTCTGAGTCGCATGGCCCAGGCCTCCCTTTCAAACACCATTTGATGACCCTCTGCCTTGCTCAAGAAAACACCAGGTCTACTGACCTTCTCTCAGTATGAATAGCTCCTTATCACTGAGTCAGAACCTTCTTTTCTGAAGCCTAGGAGGCTTTTCCTTCCACTCATTCTCCTGTGTAAATGTCCTCTCCTCAGAGACGTCGTCCCATGTTGATTCAGATTCCAAGTTCTCTCCAGTCTAATTCTCCTTCAGCCTAATTCTTTCTTACAGCATCCTGTTCTTGGCTTTCATTTGATTTCTCACAATTAATAATTTTGCATATATTTGCATGTTTGTCTGTCTCTGCTACTGGGCTGTAAGAGACCTGCCAGTTTTGCTCACAGATCTATACCTAGTCTCAACATAGTACCTAGCACTCATTAAACTGTAAAGTGTGTGTGTATGTATGTGTATGTATACATATATGTGTACATACATATTTTAGTGTATGTATATTCTCGTGTATTCTATTGAGATTATGGGCAAGTGTATTCTATATTATATATAAAGAGAGTAAGAGAATAACTTATACAGTTAAAAGTAAGTGTAAAAGGAGAAGTTATACTAAATTTTGAAAATAACCTATATTATTTAAATATTTAATTCTCCATTGTTCCATGAAAACAGATGTGACTATTCATTAGCACTGACTAATGAAGGATTGATATGTTATTTCAGATCATCTATCAAAAAAAATACCCTCTTTCCAGCATATAAAATCTTTCTTTCCCCATTGTCCTCAAGAGCTAGGACTTTATAACCTACTTTTATTTTGGTCCTAAAAATATTTTTTTCTCAAAAATGCTTTAGAAGTAATTGAGATCATCAATAAGAAATTTATGCATCTTTCTTGGAAATGTTATGAGTTAGGTCCTAGCAACCTATCTCTAAGGCTATGAAACACTGACAGTTTGGTATCTATTTTATCTGCACCAGCTGCCTACTTCAGAAACTGCTGTTTTGAAATATCATTCTGGGCTGAATATCTATTGCAGTATGTATAAAATGGAATTACAGGCCATTGCTACATTTGCTGCAGTTACTGGCATGATGGATTATAGGTACTCAATCAGACTGCATGATTTAGTAAAGTAGCTGAAAGAGGAACATTTGTTCTCTTTTTGTTTTACAATAATGTTTTTATTAGAAATATATGTACATTGTCGAAAGCTGGAAAATGCCAAAAATAGAAGGAAAAGAGTGAAAATCACTGATATTTTGGCTTTTTTGTTTTCAGATTTTTTCCATTATGAAATTGCTGATATTTCATCCTTTTGACCTATAAAATTGTTAATATCATGTAGCTTACTCTAACATATCCAAATAATGTCATATATATTATTTTATGTATCAAAAAGCATACTAAATAGATTGTTTTATAGCTTACTTTTCTCATTTTTAACATTATAATTTCAGCATTTGTTCATAATATTAAACTTTTTGAAAACATTATTGTGAATGACTATTATATTTCAATATGTGGGTGTACCACAATTTACCTAATGATTTACCTACTTTTGAATACAAGTTGTTTCTAATTTGTTGCTATTACAAATAATCCTCTGATAAACATCTCTATGCATAATTAATTTGTGTTTACTTCAGATTATTTTTATTTCTAGAAATGAGATTCTTGGTTATAGGTTAAACATATTTTCTTGGATTTTTTGTTTGAGACAGAGCCTCACTCTGTCACCCAGACTGGAATGCAGTGGCATGATCTCAGTTTACTGAAACCTCTGCCTTTTGGGTTCAAGCAATTCTCATGTCTCAGCCTCCCACGTAACTGGAATTATAGGCTCACGCCACCTCATCTGGCTAATTTTTGTATTTTCAGTACAGACACGGTTTCACCATGTTGACCAGGCTGCTCTCAAACTCCTGACCTCAAGAGATCTGCCTGCCTTGGCCTCCCAAAGTGCTGGGATTACAAATGTGTGCCCAGCTGGTTATACATATTTTCAAGTCTACTGATACCCAGTGCCAGGAACTTGATTTCAAGAAGAAATATTTGTTCTATGAAAGTAAGGGCTGTGTTTGCTTTTGCTCACCTGTTTCTGCAGTGGCCAGGCTTTTTGTCACATTAAAGGTACTCAATAAATTGCTCAATGAATAAATGTATGGCACATGCCACTGAAAATAAAGAATGTCTCCAAAATCAGACAACATGACATGCATGTCTGTTTTGGGTTGCCAGTGTTGTAATTCTACTCACCAGTGGTAGTTCTTTTGAGGCACTAACAAGTAGTATTTTTCTGGTGGTTATGATCTCACTTTCCAGCTTCTCTCATGTATCAGAGATATTTTGTAGAAGTTGAAAATTGGAACTCTCAAATTAGATAAGTTGTAACTTAAACTTAGAGTCCTCCACTAGGTAGCTTCTCTGGGCCTCAGTTTTCCTCCATGAAATGGGAAGATTGACAGTATCCATGTCACTGAGAGGTTGTGAGGATTAAATGAGCTCATTTTCATAGAGATGCATTATGGTGCTGAGCACATAGTAATTGTCCAATAAATGTTTTCTGTTATTTGACATAATTGAGAAACTCTGAAAATACTTTTTCCTCCAAAAGGGAGTATATAAGGAAAGATGATGATTCTATGTAAACATCTCAAAAAAGAGCCGAGAAGTACAAATGAGAAAATACCATTGAGAAAACAGAATTTTAAAAGATTTAGTAACCTTTTAAATTCCTCCTTGGTTTGTTTTTATTATCCCAGGTCTATTTCTTTCTAATAATTGGCAGAAAAATCACAGACCAAAGAGCTCGTCTGGCAGCGGAGCCTGGAAGAGCAGCTGGGGAGATTGGTGTCCTGCCCCATCTCCAGTCTTCCCAGCGACTGAGAGAGAGAGAACAGGAAATTGGTGAATGTCTGAAGGTCTACAGTGAGGGGGACAGGAGAGAGAATGCAGGGACAAGGTACAGACTGAGAAAAGACTGAGACTTGAAGAGTTTCCAATCTGGACGGGCTGCTGGCACTGTGTGCCTGGGTCAGTCACGGCGGGATATGGATGCTGACTACTGAGTGAGGATCGAGTAGGTGTGTGGGCAAGGGCAGGTCATGTCCCACTAAGGACTGGCAGAGGCTGGCAGTGCTAGGAGAGGACCAGCCTTGGGGCAGGGAGCGCTAATGTTGAAAACAGGGACCAAATCAAGCCTTTGTTTTCCCAGATGTGCTATATTCAGTCATTTAATCGACAGCTGTTCTTGAGAGTCTACTATGCGCCAGGTGCTGATGCAGGCCCAGGGGTAACAGCAGTCAACCAACAAACAGGCAAACATTTCACTCTTTGTGGAGCTGTGTTCTAGTGGGAGGAGACAGACAATATATAATATATAAAACATACCCCAGTGATATGTATTAGAACATAATAGGTACCTTTTTTTAAAAAAAAGAACTGAATAATGAGGGTGGTGAGAGTGGGTGGTGAAAGGGAAGTTTACAATATTGATTGGGGTTAATAAGGGTAGGCCTTGTTCAAACAGTGGCATGAAAGCCAAGACATAAAGCAGGTAAAAGAGCAAGCTAGAGTGTGTTCTAGGCAAATGTAAAGGCCTCAAGGTAGAAGTGTGTCTGTTTTTGAGGAAGGCCAGAGTAGCTGGAGCAGAGTGAGTGAGGGAGAGGATGCTAGGAAATGAGGGCAGGGAGATTAATAGAGGACCCGTTAGTAGGGACCCCAGGAGACCACTGTAATGTTGGATATTCCTGGATCAGAGTTTCTCAATTTATGCTCCACAAGTAATGTGGATTCTGCAAAAGAGTTTTCCTTGCCCTGTGCCCAGGCTGCTCAAATAGAATGCAGGCACAAAGAATATACCTGAATTCCGCTAGCCACTCTCCAAGGTCTTCTCCTGTGATGGGTGGAGAGACTTTCAGGGCAACCCTGTTCTAAATAGGAGGCGAAGGTGATATCCAGACAAATCCTTCCTGGGTATTTGCTTTAGGGATCTTGGGATTTTGGGCAGTATTGTAAGGCTCTGGCTCATGAATTCAGCCCTCTTGTTCCCATATCTGCAGGGGCATAACTGGGGTCCCCTCAGTCCTCTGGGTAATGTGACTCTCGCTGCAGACCTCAACATGGAAAGTTCTCGCTAAGGTGGGAAGGTCTCAGTCCTCAAAAGGAAATTGAAGCTGTGGCAGCTTTTTTACTAGAAGGATCAACTTAATGATGAACACGAATACTTAAAATAATGAAGAGGAGCTGGGTGTAATCAAGAACTATGATTATTCAGGATCTCTGTAGGAGTAAATGTATTATTTCAAAATTCTCCAGTTTTGCACTCCCATGGTTATTGCAGCGCTATTCACAATAGTCAAGATTTGGAAGCAACCTAAGTGTCCATTAACAGACAAATGGACAAAGAAAAGGTGGTACATACACAATGGAGTACTATTCAGCCATAAAAAAGAGTGAGATCCTATCATTTGCAACAACATGGATGGAAACGGAGATCATTATGTTAAGTGAACTAAACCAGACACAGAAAGACAAATGTCACATGTTCTCACTTATTTATGGGAGCTAAAAATTAAAACAGTTGAACTCATGGAGATAGAGAGTTAGAAGGATGGTTACCAGAGCCTAGGAAGAGTAGGGGAAGAGTGGGGGGCACGTGGGTGTGGTTGATGGGTACAAAAAATAGTTAGGAAGGATGAATAAGATCTAGTATTTGCTAGCACAACAGAGTGACTATAGTCAAAAATAATTTTATTGTACATTTTTAAATAATTAAAAGAGTATACTTGGGTTGTTTGTAACACAAAAAATAAATGCTTGAGGTGATGGATACCCCTTTTACTCTGATGTGATTATTATGCATTGCATGCCTGTATCAAAATATTACATGTACCCCATAATACATCTACTATGTACCCACAAAAATTAAAAATTAAAAAACAAATCTCCAGCTTTGGGGTCAAACGCTAAAGCCGTTTATTTACATTTTAAAATTTAGGGGATGAAAAATACAGCATTATGCTTTTAACAGCTCTTTACAGCTTTACCATTTTTTAACCTCCATCTCAGGCTTTTTGTGTTTAAGTATATGTATTCTCTTTATGGAAACCCAAAACTTCCCTTATTTAAATTTCAAGGATGTTAAAACATTTTAATGTTTCATTACAATTAATAAAACATTACATTAAAATGTAGAGTCTACATCATATACTTCTTTTTTTTTTTTTTTTGAGACAGCGTCTCGCTCTGTCACCCAGGCTGGAGTGCAGTGGTGCCATCTCGGCTCACTGCAAGCTCTGCCTCCCAGGTTCACACCATTCTCCTGCCTCAGCCTCCCGAGTAGCTGGGACTACAGGCGCCCGCCACCACACCTGGCTAATTTGTTGTATTTTTAGTAGAGACGAGGTTTCACCATGTTACCCAGGATGGTCTCGATCTTCTGACCTCATGATCTGCCTGCCTCGGCCTCCCAAAGTGCTGGGATTACAGGTGTGAGCCACCGCGCCTGGCCCTGTTTTCTTTTTTAAAAAATGTTTTATATTTTTAATTTACCCTTTTAACTGAACCTGTTTTCAATTCATGTGAATATAACACTAAAGAGTTAAAGAAAATATCAGAAAACTCTGCCAAGAGGTGTCAACTGAGTAATAACAACCTAGTTGGAATTAAGCCACTTTGACAAGGTACACTTTCTGAATGCTTATGTGTTAATTGCCTTAACAGACATTTATCTGTTGGTGTGACAGGCTGCTAACCTTAGATCGTATGCCCAGCCCTGGGTTTCCCCTTCCAGATAAAACTCTGTAATCAGACCAGCTTGCTCAGACGTAGTGCCTGCCTACCTAACCCCACCCTGCCGACAGCAGCTGCTGAGGAGTAAGACTGAAGTTACCCAAATGCTCGTCCAATAGGCTCACATGTTAAAGACCAAATATTCCCCCCGAAACATGATCTCCTCAGTCCTCTCATCTCTGGAAATGGAGCTACCATCCTTTTAGTTGTTCAAACTAAAAAGCTAGGAATAGTGCTTTAATTCATATCACCCCCAACCATGTAATCTAATAAATCAGTTAATTCCAACAGCTCCTTCTCCAAAATATGTCATGACTCTGTGAGCTACCTTCCATCTCTACTGCTATAATCCTGGTCCACACCTCATCACACCTGACCTCAGTTATTGTGATAGCTTTCTGTTTTATTTTATTATTTGAATTTCATTATTTCATTTCATAAGAGACGTGGTCTCACTCTGCTGCTCTGGCTGGAGTGCAGTGGTGCAATCATAGCTTACTGCAGTCTTGAACTCCTGGGCTCAAGCGATCCTCCTGCCTTAACCTCCTGAGTAGCTGGGACTACAGGCACATGCCACCGCACTTGGCTTATATTTTTATTTTTTGTAGCGACGAGGTCTCACTGTGTTGCCTAGGGTGGTCTTAAACTCCTGGCCTCAAGCAATCCTCCTGCCTTGGCCTTCCAAAGTGCTGAGATTACAGGCATGATCCACCACTCAGGGCCTCATAGCTTTCTCAGTGATCACCATATTCCCAAACTTGCACTTTCTAATGGCCATCAGAATGGTTCTTGGAAACCTATATCAGACCATTTCATGCCTCTGTGTGAAATCTACATCTCTCACTGCAGCAAAATAAAACCCAAATTCCTTACCTTGGCCTACGAGCCTGTTACTTGACCAGACTTTTATATACTTTTCTGACTTCACCTTCAGCCCTAAATGCCACGCTCCAGTCACTGTGGGCCTTCCTTTTGTTTTCTGAACCCATTCAATTTGTTCCAGCCTTGGTATAAGGTGTTTCCTTTCCCTGGAACACTCCCTCCACCCGCTTGTCTTCTTAAGGTTGGCTATGTTATTCTGATCTCATCTTAAATTACCACTTCCTCAAAGAGGGCCTCTGTGACTCCCCAGTCTAAAGTAGCCCCCACTAATCTGTCTCTACCCTATTTTAACTTTCAAGAGGATACTTTTCCTGTTTATTTTTTTTTCCTAGCTGTCTCCCACCCAGTCCCAGAATGTGAACTTTATGAAAGCAGTAATTTTGACGTGCAGTTTTCCGCTATATCCCCAGCACCTGGAATAGTGCTTGGCGAGTGGAAGGTGTTCCAGAAATACTCAGTGCATGAATAAAGTTTTCTCTTGGTGGGGCTGATTTCCATCTGAGTTGGTTCCATCATGGGTTGGTTATCTTTATCTTCTACTCTAGACCGTCTTCCTCCCTGTCCACTCATCTGATAACCTACATGCCCCATTCATCACTAGGGAACTCGGCACAGGAAGGGAGTGGGTGAACTAGCATAAGTGGAACAGCTGAATTGAAAAGACTCCAAAACTCATGCCCTGCTGCATACAAATTGTTAGCAATATCCTTTTGCTTATTAGAATATTCTGAATTGACATATAGATGTTCTAACGAAAATTCATCTCTTTATAAAGCGCTTTGCTATCTCTGCAATAGAGAGGGAAGCAGCATTGTTCTGTTTCTCACTGAAAAAAGAATATTACAGAAATGATTTTAGAAGCTTTAAAAGTGCTATTGAAATGCTATTTTAAATACGGAAACGCTATTTTAAACATGGAGAATTAAAGTCCAGAGCCATATCATCTAGCAATCTAACAAAAGGACACATAACTTTGGGCTTTGAAACTAGACTATGAAAAGAGGCTAGTTTTATATTTTAAGCCATGTCTTCCATGAGTGGGTATTTTTATATTGATATCTCCTCCACTTTCAATAGCTTATTAGTAATCTAATATTTTTTTCTGATTGTAATAGTAGCGCATACTCATTGTAAAGTATTTGGAAAATACAGACGCAATAGTGCCTTGGCCGGGTTAGAGTTTAAGGGTGTCTGTTAAAGCCCGGTAGAGGAACATGTGGTGTGAAACAACACTGCCCCCTAGAGGTCTTTGTGTGCCGCGGGCTGACCGGGCCACCCCACCTCCCGAGAACGTCCCGCCGCTGGGTGAAGGCTCCTGGACAACTCCGGTGATTTCAAGGGGGCAAGGAGTCTTGTGAGAGGGAACTCGGTCCTGACCCGCAGTGGGCTTCCCTCATAACCAGACCTGCCTGATGATTCGGGCTCCTCAGGGAGGTTGAAGTGGAGGGAGAGTCTTCGGCCCCTGAGAAAAGAGGCTCCACCCTGCAGGGTCAGCAGGACCGCGGTCCTGCGGGCAGTGGCAGGCCCGCCCCACCCCCACCCCCACCCCCACCCCCACCCCCACCCCCAGCCGGCCTCCCCTCGCTGTGCCTGCGAGCGAGGCAGGAACGGAGCCACCAGGGTGCCGCGGGGAGGCGGTGAGCGCGCTCCTGGTCGTCAAGGGGAAAGAGAACGCCATGCATGGGCCAGCTGAGGAAGCTTCCAGAAGCACAGGCAGCGAGCTGGGAGCAGCATAGCCTGATGACTAACAGAGAGGCAGGAAATGGAACCCTTAGATATCACAGAAGGGCAGCAGCAGAGACACAAGAAGCGATTCTGAATTCATGGCTCCACTTTCACAGGAAGAAACTAGGGAAGGGTCTCTTGGGACAACAGTAGAGATTCACAATTAATAGCGGGAGTGGGGCTTGGAGCCCAAGGACTTGTATACTTCCTGTAAATTTGGTATGTTTTTACTCACTGCTTGGTAATGGTGGAAGACAGTTTTCACAGAAAAGTAAAAGAGAGAAAAGCCTTCTATAATCCAATCCTAACCAAACAACTACATGTTTACCATTTTGATAGATTTCGCTGGAGTCTTCTCCCTATGCATATTTTGTACTGTACAGTTTTATTTCCTACTTTCCCATTTATAACATAAGTACTTTTTATTATTAAAAATACCTTTAACTTTGGAAAACAATGTGACGGTGTCTTATAAAGTGAACACGCCATATGAGCCAGAAATCCCACTTCTACATATTTACCCTAGAGAAATAAAAACTTATGTTCACACAAAATCCTGTGCATGAATGTTTATAGCAACTCTATGTATCAGCAAACACTGGAAACAACCTGAATATCTTCCAGTGGATGAACTGATAAACAGAAATACATCCATGCAATGAAGTACTACTTAGCGATAAAAAAAGGAATGCACTATTGATACACACAAACATAGGTGAATCTCAAAGGTACTAGACTGAAGAAAGCGTGTCTGAGAAGATTACATACTGACGATTCAATTTATGTGACATTCCTGAAAAGGCAAAACTATAGGTTTGGAAAGCAGATCAGTGGTTGCCAGGACTTAGGGATGAAGAGAGGGTGTGGCTACAAAGAAATATTAAGAGGAAACGTTTTGGTGTGATGGAACTGTTTTTGATTTTTATATTGTTGGTGGACACACAAAATCTATATGAGTGCTAAAATTCATAGAACTGTGTACACGAAAGTCACATATTTGTGACTTTCTAGACTGCTGATACTAGACTGATACTAGACTGCTACACTGTTCCTATCTCTGTATTAATAAAGCTGTATTGGAAACTCTGGGGGCATAAATCTTTGTCCATGTTTAAGATGTTAAAAATTAAGATAGAGCTCAGAAGTGGAATGACGGAGACGATGGGTATAAATGTTTTTTAGAACTCTTGATATCTGCCGCCTAATTGCTTTCCCATCATGGTCGTGTCAATTGCCCCTCCCACCAGCAGTGACTGAGATTAAATGGTTTGGGCCTTCTTGAGTATATGAAATTAGAAGACATATTCAGGGTTGGTTGGGGAATTGTCTCCTGGTTGGGGTGGGGTGGTGGAGAAATAGGAGAGAAATGGAGGCAGGTGCGCGTGTAAACCAGAGACAAATAGGCCTTCACGCCTGAGGGTTATCTGCTTCAGGTTTCTGTGCTTCCCCAATAACTCCAATTTTGTTCCTTACCACTTTCTTTAGGATTGATTTTTATTTTCTTATTTCTTCTTCACCCTCTCTACTGGCCGTAGTGTAAGAACAAAGTTAGGCTACCAAAGCAGCAACACTATCCTACGTAGTCAACCAAGCAATGTTTTAAAAACACCAACCACATAAAAGGCACTGTGCAAGCCACCCCTGCCCTCGGGGAATTTACAATGCAACAGGGAAAGGTGAGGTTAGTGTGACTTCCCCACCCAACACCACCTTTCTCCCTCCTAAGTTGCTAATGATAATGGTGAAAATAATGTCATCATCAGGTATTGTTTAGCTGTTGGAAGAAACCACTCGGCGTCGAGTTCATCAAGGAATACGTCACAGATGTGAAATCAAGCCAGGCCTAGCAAGGATGAGTGCATTTAATTGAACGCATTTCAGGTGGAGAAATGCCATGTGCAGAAGTGACAGCCTTTGGTAAGGAGTATGGGACTGTGACTATTTCCCCTTGATGACCTTGCATGAAAATGAACAAACAGCATTTGAAAAGCTCCTCTCCTGAGGTGACTAGAAGGTGACTCAACGGTCCATTTCCATGCATCAGCTTGCTGGAGGAAATGGAAAGGCCTATTCCCCAAAGCAGTGTTTGTCTCACAGAAATAGAGATATTATGTGTAATAAATTGGGAAAACTTGTGAAATGAAACATCTGTTCTGCATGCTTAAGCACCAAGGCACTTGCAAAATATGAATTTTTACTCCATATTCCAAATGCTGTGATGATGAGCTGAGAATGAGTTTGGAAGGTTCATCTCTTTCCAATAAAAAGGTTCATCATGCCTCTCTGACTTTTATAATTATTTTGGAACATTTTCAATAGGAAATTGAAAGAGAGAGGAGGGAAAGAATGATGACAGAACTGATAGAAGAATTGATGAAAGAGTCAAAAAGCTAAAGAACTTTGAGAAACGGATTTTATGTGGAGTCAGCAATGCCTTCAGCTAATTTAACCAAATCAACAAAGCCATTAAAATGTATAATGATTTTTATTTTGCTACAAATCTACGGAGAATGAAAGGCACCTTGTGAAATGCAAAATCTTCCATATTTAGAATCTAAGCACCTACATAGATGTTTGAGAAAACAGAACGTGGCTATTCTTTTATTGAATATTTTTAGAACATAATGCTACTCTCCCTGCTCACTCTACTGCAATAAACACTTTATTCTCTCTGGATGCCCTCAATTTCCCCTACCAGGTAGCAGCTGTGTATCACTCTCCAATGTACTGTTGATTTTCAATCTAGACCAGTCTCCAAGGTTATTATTGACTTTAAAATATACGATACCAATTTGAGGGTTCCACCAGATATCCAGGTGTGAAATTTTTTGAGGCCAATTTAAAGAACAGACTCTCTTTTTTTCTTACCATGGTGCTGCATATTATTGTTGCTAATGCTACACCTAAGGAATTTCTTTTTTTTTTTTTTTTTTTTTTAGACGGAGTCTGGCTCTGTAGCCCAGGCTAGAGTGCAGTGGCCGGATATCAGCTCACTGCAAGCTCCGCCTCCCGGGTTCACGCCATTCTCCGGCCTCAGCCTCCCGAGTAGCTGGAACTACAGGCGCCCGCCACCTCGCCCGGCTAGTTTTTTGTATTTTTTAGTAGAGACGGGGTTTCACCGGGTTAGCCAGGATGGTCTCGATCTCCTGACCTCGTGATCCGCCCGTCTCGGCCTCCCAAAGTGCTGGGATTACAGGCTTGAGCCACCGCGCCCGGCCAAGGAATTTCAAAGCTCGTTTCCAAACATCATCTCATTTGAGCTTAACCGGAACTGGGAGATGGACTGTGCAATTACTTTTACCCAGCATTCCAAAAGGGGAAAAATAAGCATCTGAGAATGACTTTCCCAAAGTCACACAAAGGACCAGGACAAGACACTACGTCTCATAACACCTGTTACTCTGTTTTTCTATTGTATTACATACTTTACGGTTGAATATAACCAGACAAGTCTTCTTCCTTGAAAACTCTCAGGAGAAATGTTCTATAGTCCCAATCCCTTGTCTAATTTCTGCTTAAACCCATATCCTCCCCCATTTCTCCTTCTTGGTAGGCATGTGGGATCCCACACTGCAGATCCCACATGCCTACCAAGACAGTAGTGACCTTATAGAGTCCCACATGGCAGTGTAAAGCAGCGAGAGTCACGTCTTGGGTCCATAGTGGACTGATCCAACCATGTGAGTAGTGGTCAGAGGGGAGTTTTTAACCAGCGTGGACAAAAGTGGGTCACATCAGCAAGGTTGGGACTGCAGCAAAGTGGCCATTGGGATGATAAAGGGACAGTGATGCTCATGTCCCAGTGTGGATGTTGGGAGAGCATGCATGTTGCTTTCTGTGATGGTATCCTTCATGGCACATGACAGCACAGTCATTTCTCCTAATTCTGGAACACCGGGTTTCCTACTCGACTCTCTCAGGATTCTCAGGTAAGAGAGGAGAGACATGTGTGAGGGGATAGGAGGAAGCAGAAAGGAAAACGAATGGGTAGAGATGACATAAAAGGCATATTCAATGAGGGATTGCCAGGGAGAAAGAAATAGATCCCCCTTTCTTTGTCACAATTTTCAAATAATCATTTTTATCAAAGACCATTTCCCCCTTGGGGATCTTGAAGGGCAGGTAAGGCCACCTCCTCAGTGCCTGTGTTTATACTTATGGATACCCACCTGAGACACTGGATGTGTGTTGGATGTGTGTTGGAGGGGACTGTGGTCCTGCATTAGGTAGGTGGGTACTAATGAGCTAATGAACTTTGGTTCAAATTGTAAAAGCAAAGTGACTGCTGTTCCCCAAAGTTGATAAGGCCTGGGTGATGCTTCTCAGACTTTCATGTGCCTAAGAATCACCTGAAGATTCTGATTCAGTGGGTTTTGGGGTGGAGCCTAAGATACTGCATTTTCAACAAGCTCCTAGTGATGCTTTGATGCTAGTCCATGGACTATGTAAGTAGCAAGGAGCCAGGGACATTCGGATTACACTATATATGTGGTTTTGCACCCTGATTTTTTTTTTCCTTTTAACCTTTTAAAACTTTTTGCTTAACATTTTACATGAATGTATTCCCTATGATATTAATTATTCTTTAGACTCATAGTTTTTAATAACTGTGATATTTAGTTACTTGGATGTGTAGTGATATATTTGATCACCTACCTTTTGTTTGAAATCTAAAATGCTTCCTGTTTTTACCTGTTGTAAATCATGATGTCATGAGCATCCTTATGTATAAATCTTTGTTCTCTCTGCACCAAAAGTTGCAACCAGGTCAGAGCATTCCATTGGAGAAAAAGAAAGAGAGAGAGAGAAAGAGAGACAGAGAGAGAGGAAGAGGAAGAAGAAGAAGAAGGAGGAGGAGGAGGAGGAAGAAAGGAGAGGAGAGGAGGAAAAGAAGAAGGAAGAAGAAAAGAGAAGGAAAGAAAAAGGTATATAAAAGAAGTTGAAAATACTGTTTTAAAACAAATATTGACTGATCCTCTAATGTCCACATCCAAGGCACTTGATGACAGGAATTATAGAATATTAAGAAAAATAGAGTTTTTCTTTCACTTCTGCTGTAACATGTACTTGGAAACTATGCCGTAAAGTATAAAGCTCGAAAGTGGCTGGAATATCTCCATACAATGTATTGTAATTACAGATTGTGCTCCAAGATTTGTTGTAACTTTGTGAAGGGAAAAAAACACAAGCTGTGTTTTGTATATTAAACATTAAAATTATAGGCTATATCCTATGCAATGGAAGGAAAATATGCCACATACCTTGAATTTTTAAAAACTACCATACCATAATTTTGCGTAAAAACTAATAAACAAATTGTATTAAATGGGAAATAGTTAATAATTTGGCCTCTCTGGTTTGCTGCTGTGTCGCCAGGTCCTGGTTCTCATTAAGGTGACATCTAGCCTATAGGACATTGAATAGAAAAAAGGCATTCCTTCTTCAAGCACTTAACTTCCATCCAGCCAAAGCTTATGTATATTGATTTTGTTGCAAGACACTGTACTGCCATCTGCTAGAAAATGGTGTAGCAATAAAATACCAATGTAAAATGTCTACAATGTGAATAGTACTTCCTAGATGTGGTGCACAGTCTGCACAACCATAGGCACTGGCCTACATCTAAATAGATTTTTCTGGAATGAAAGAATGAATGTATTCTATTGATCCTGGTTATGCTTTGAAGCTGTAATCTGTCGGTACCCTCTGTGGTCACTAGATAGGAAGTTGGAGAATGTGCAAAGTGATAAAAAGAAGGGTAATGGGAAAGTCTAAATCAGTGCTTCTCAAATTTTAATGGGCATATGAATCACCCAGGAATCTTGTTAAAATGCAAATTATAATTTGGATGTGGGGCCTGGAATTCTGCATTTCTCACAAGCGCCCAGCTCCCTTATCACCTGATAAGAATGCTCTCGGTCCATAGGCCACATTTTGAGTAGAAAGACCCTAAAACAATGATCAGTCTTGACTTCTTGCTAAGTAAATATTTTTTAGTAAAAATTGTCACTCCTAGTTCATTGAAATTGATTCAGTATTCTTATTAATTTCTGTGTTGGATTTTGGAATGGAAAGAAACTTCCAGGTGATTCTAATGTGCAGCCAAGGTTGAGAACCACTGATCTAGTGAAAAGTCATGCACTCAAAGCACCAGAATGTAGGGACTACCTGTAAAAGGCATTCACAAATGAAAAACATCAAATAACTGTGATTTTAAATTTTTAAAAAAGAATTATTCGTCTGAAGATATTTATCACCACATGAATGATCTACATTACTAAGTATTGCAGGTGTGTCCAACCTTTTGGCTGCCCTGGGTGGAAGAAGACTGTCTTGGGCCACACATAAAATACACAACACTAACAATAGCTGATGACCTAAAAAAAAAAAAGGGGGGGGGCGTGCATAGTTTTCATTATATCCACCACCACAGATAAGCAAAATAGTCCTTGCATGCAAAAGGTTGGACACAGCTGGAAAGAGTTTAGAGGCCGGGAGAGCTCTATAGGCAGAAATACTTTGGGAATGAAGGTAATGGGAGGACACAGGACAAGACGCTGCCCTTGCCCCCTCCACCCCCCCACCCCCCCACCCCCGCCGGTGTCTCAGGTGTGGCATGAGCACACGTGACAGAGGCAGTGAGCATCTGGGCTAAGATAGGTATTCTACTCCTCTGGCATTGTGCTTCTTATGGAGTTGAGAGTTCGTCTGCACTTTCTTGTGCATGCCATTGGCCAGATGATAGTACTTTGCAACTCCAATCAATCAACATGCTTGCAGATGGTTACAATCTTGCTGTTTTCCCATCCACGATAATCACATGGCTGTATCTTAATGCCAGTTTACTGAGTTGTATTGCTAGGGGCTTTCTAATTCCCACTAAAGATTTTTAAAGCCCTCAGCCATTTTCTTACTTAAAATCATTAAAGGTAGCTTTAGGTATGTTGAGGAATGTGTGTGGATGATACAGCATTTCTCCTCTGCCTGGAATAGTTTTCTTCCCTATTCCCGCCGCATTCCCTCATCTACGCTCCACCTCATTTTAACAAAGGATGGGTATTTTAGAAAAACTCAGATTCTCTTTGGGGAAGTGAGCGCCACCACTTGTATGGTGATTTTTAAAGATATATTCTCACGTTCTTTGATGCTTCTCCCCCAAAGAGATGGAGCTACATTCCCCTTTTCTGAGTGTGGGCTGGACACAGGGACTCAGATCTGGCAGAAGGGATGAAATGTCACTTTTGAGATTAGGTTATTGAAAGACTGTGGCTTCTGTCTTGGGGGGTGCATGCTCACTTTTTCACTCTTAAACTCCTCACTCTGGGAGAAGCCAGCTGCCATGCTATGAGGCAGCTGGTGGAGAGGCTCACGTAGGGAGGAACTGAGGACTGCCAGCAGCCGTGGCAGTGAGTGCAGAAGCAAATCCTTCCCCATTTGAGCCTGCAGATGATTATAGCCCTGGCAAACACCTTGACTGCAGTCTTGTAAGAGATTCTGAGGCAGAACCACCCAGCTAAGAAGCTCCTGGACTCCTGACTCACAGAAACTGTGAGATGATACTTGTTTTTTTAAAAAATTGGTAAGCTTGGCCGGGCACAGTGGCTCACGCCTGTAATCCCAGCACTTTGGGAGGCTGAGGCAGGTGGATCACAAGGTCAGGAGATCAAGACCATCCTGGCTAACACGGTGAAACCCCGTCTCTACTAAAAATACAAAAAATTAGCCAGGCCTGGTGGCGGGCGCCTGTAGTCCCAGCTACTCGGGAGGCTGAGGCAGGAGAATGGCGTGAACCCAGGAGGCGGAGCTTGCAGTGAGCCGAGATGGTGCCACTGCACTCCAACCTGGGTGACAGAGCAAGACTCTGTCTCAAAAAAAATAAAAATAAAATTGGTAAGCTTGAGGATAATTTGTAATGTAACAATCATCAACTGACACAACTTGCCTGAAACAAAATATTTTTTTCAGCAAAGAACCTGCTACTCTAAGCTTGCTGAAACTGGCTCTGTATTGAAAACTAGAATGGAAAGGAATGTTTAGTGTCAGGGTAAATTCATGGATCAGTGGACCCAACAGAAATGCAGTGTGTGTGTGTGTGTGTGTGTGTGTGTGTGTGTGTATGTAAAATACATCTCACTTCTTTGGAAGTGAAAGATGAATTTTTGGAAAAACAAAACCACAAATCAGTTCTTTGTTATCATTGAAATCATTTGATAATCCTAATCATGCCTACACACTCCCAAAATAGTAGAAGATGGTAGCTCACAAAACAAGGAAGACTGGTAAAGCTACTGAGGTCTGCGGGAGCTGCCCTGTAAGTCAGAAGTGCCCACAAGTTGGAGCCATCAGGTTTTAAATGACAGAAACCCAATTCAAGCTAGTAAGCAAAGAGAGAATTTATTGTCTTACACATCTGGGAAGTCCGGGACTACGACAAGCTTCAGAACACCTGTTTACATAGTTCTCTGTCTCCCTCATCATCTGGCCCTGCCTCCCTGTTTCTTTCCTCAACTTCTTCTGTGACAAATCACTTTCTTTGGGCACCAGTAGCCCAGCTTCTCATCCTGAGTTTGCCTGCTCCATGGCAAAAAGTGCATTTCTCCTAACAACAATTAATCCAACCCTAGGAACATTCTGATTGACTGGCTTGGGTTGTAAGACTTTGGGAAGGGGAAGGTGGTGAAGATATGGTTGACAGGTTTGCCTGGACTACATGGAAAGAGAGGGAGTGATTACCCAAGGGACCCAAGAGGAGGGTGAGTGAGAGGGCTGTTAAACAAAAATATAATCACTGAAGCTCCCTACAACCTGGAGGCTTGATGAGAATAAGCCATGACACATGGTTGCTGTCGTATGGTTGCTGTTCTAAACTCATGGTTGCTGTTCTTATGGTGCTTCAGGGAGATGCAACTAGAGGCTCAGGTTGTAGGCTGAGTTAAGCCAGGAATGAGGTTTTCTTCTAGAAACTTCTGGAACTAAATTACTAGGAAGTCCCTGGAGAGGTTAGCTGGCCCTCCATGTCTATTCTACTTAAAGCTGTTTGACTTATAAGTATGAGAATTTAATTCTTCTCCACCCAGCAAGAGAGAAGAATGAGGTCTATTTGCCTTTATGGTTCTAAGATAACTCATTTATAGTTTTAAAACACAGGGAAATTAAGGATGTAGGAATGTGTGGAGGTGGTAGACATCTGCTGAATTTTTTTCATAAGAGAGTTTGAGTTGAGATTCTGACATATGCAACCAAGAGATCCTAATAAAGCTGGTTCTAAAGAGATCCAGATTTTCGTGTTAGAACTATAATGAATGAGATTTATGTGCTTTTTATGAAACTTTATATTAGCAATTAAAATATTTTGCACTGGAGGATCAGTTCAAGGGCAAATCTATGCAAAAACGTTCCAACTGAACCCTATGTATTCAGAATCACAGTGTGTTAGAACTGAAAGAGGCCTGAAAGATCCTATTTAACTTTTTTTTTTTAAGTGAAGAGGAATATCTTTTCATAAGTTTAATGGCTATTTGTATTTCTTCTTTTGTGAATTGCCTTTTAAAATTATTTCTCATTTTTCTATTGGAACATTACTTTGTAAATTATTTGTAAGTATTTTTATATGTATAATATAAACATATTATCTGTCATATACAATATACATCTTTCCTTTTTTCCATGTTATAGTGCTGCTTTTTATATATACATGAAGTTTTAAGTTTTTTGTAAATTGATTTATCTCTTTGTAGATTATATCTTAGTGTTTATAACTAGCAAGAAGATTTCCCAATACCCAAATACAGTAAATAGCCACATATTTTAAGTTATTTTGCAATTTTTTAAATTTTATTGAATTTTAAAGATCTGCCTTTAATTTAATTATATATGTCTCTAACAAATCTGAAATTTAATTTGCGAAGTAGGCATCTAATTTTATATTTTCCCAAATGGTTAGCCAAATATTGCTGTACCATTTATTAAGTAATCTGTTTTTCCCTATTCAACTGAAATGCCACACTGACTTAATATTTAATTTGTTTGTTTGAGGCAGCAGAACTTCTCAAAACATTTATTAACAGAGAACAATGTTTCATGTAATTAGCATTTGACTTAATAGCTCAATTTGAAGAATGGAAAAAATAAAGAGAAATGATAGATTTCAGTACTACGAACAACATTTGTTGGGACTTTTGAAGGTAGATAAATTGGAAGAAAAAGTATTATGTTGCTTTATTTTAAAAGTAGAAGCTAGCAATTTCTAGCTGCATTTGAGGACTTTATTTTCTCTTTACATTTTCTTCCCTGTCATCTACAGATTTCCTAGCAGACTTAACACCTGGCATTGGGGAATCCTTAAACCCAGGGAAGGAACTGCAGGCAGGAAATTTTCTGTGAATGTTAGGGTTGGAAAAAGGGGAGATGCAATAAGGGGTGTGCTTCCTTAAGATGATAAACTCTATATCCATAAAGCCCCTGGCTGGAATTCTGGGTTGAATTGTATCCTCCCCAACCCCCACCGAAAAAAAAAAAAGACATGCTCTTCAACATATCTTCCTAACCCCCAGTATCTCAGAATGTGAACTTATTTGGAAATAGGATCATTGCAGATATAATTAGTTAAATAAAAATGAAGTCATACTGGAATAGGGTAGGCCTCTGGTCCAATATGACTGGTGGCCTTATTGGAAGATGGCCATGTGAAGACAGAAACATACAAGGAGAAGACCATGCAATGATGAAGGCAGACTGGAGTTATGCAGCTGAAAACCAAGGAACACCTTCTTATGTACTTAATTTGTGTCAGATTTCACCATGTGTCAAAGATTGCTATGAAACCACCAGAAGCTAAGAAGAGAGGAAGGATTCCCCCACAGGTTTCAGAGGGAACACGGCTCTGCTTACACCTTAATTTCAGATGTACAGCCTTCTAGTCTGTGCTGCTTTATTATGGCAGCCCTAGAAAACTAATGCAGCCCACATGATATTTAATGGCCTCATAGCTTCTGACACCAAAATGCCCCCAAAACACCTTTGATCTGAATTTTGTCAAATTTTGAACACTTATAGGAGATGAAATAACTAGAATATGATGAGATACTTATTAAATAAAGCCCAATGACTCCATGGATTCCAAGTAAAAGTTAAGTAAATCCCTTAAAATCAGAGCTAGAATAATTGTTCTGCCACTCATTAGCTCTGTGACCTTAAGCAAGTTATTTAACTTCTTGGGACCTCCGTTTCCTCATCTATAAAACAAAATGTCTACCTCAAAGGGTTATCATAAAAACTTGACAAAGTAGTGATGCATGGAAAAGTATTTACAACAGTACTTGACACAGAGTGAGTACATAATTAATGATCATCTTCTTCTTCTTCTTTTTCTTCTCCTCCCCCTCCTCCTCCACCAGTGCAACTCAACAAATTCAAAATGATAGTTCATCACATAATTGCAACAATGTGCTAGACACTCACATAAAGACCCATTGTAATGTAGTCATTTTGCAATGGAAGTTTGGCCACGTGACAAGAATGTGCCCCTGATATGTCTCCTTGTAGGTTACTATGAACTGAATTGTGTCCTCCCCTGGCAAACTCATACGTTGAAGCCCTAATCCTCAATGTGATTGTATCTGAAGATAGGGTCGTTGGGAGATAACTAAGGCTGAAGGAGTCATAAGGGTAGCACCCTAATTCTATAGGACTGTAGCCTCATAAAAAGTGGGGGAGAGAGAGAGAGAGCTCTCTCTATGGCAAGCACCAAGGAAAGGCCACATGAGCATGCAGTGAGAAGGCAGTTGTCTGCAAGCCACAGAGTGCACTCACTAGAAGCCAACCATGCTGGCACCCTGATCTTCCTCTTCCCTGTTTCAGAGCTGTGAAAAAATTAATTTCTATTGTTTAAGCCACCCAGTCTATGGTGTTTTGTTATGGCAGCCAAACTGACTAATTCACAGATTCAGCACTCAAAGGATTAAATATATATTACCTCTTGGAACAGACAATGTGGATCTCCCTACTTGGCTGTATCCTCCTTCCCTACTAGTCTTCTAAATTTGTAATGCTGTAGGGCCCTCTTCTTTGCTATATCTATGTCCTTACCGTGAGTCTTCTATCTCAATCCAGCCCAAGGCTTTAAATATCATGTGAAATGGTTTGAATGTGTGTGTCCCCTTCAAAATTCCTATTGAAACTCAATCCCCAATGCAGCATTGTTAAGAGGCAAGGCCTTTGGGAGGTGATTAGGTCATGAGGGACCTGCCTGTGTGAATTAATTAGAACCTTATAAAAGGGATGGAGGGAACTAGTTAAGCTCTTTTTGTTCTTCTCCTTTCTCCCATGTAAGGGTGCTACAGTGAGAAGATGCCAGGTCCTCTTCAGACACCAAACTTGCTGGTGCCTTGATCTTGGACTTCCCAGCCCTTAGAACTGAGAGAAATAAATGTCTATAATTTATAAATTACCCAGTCTGTAATATTGTGTTATAGCAGCACAAAGTGATTAAGACATCGTATGTATACTGATGATATACAAATTTAGTCCTCATCTCTTCCTTTAACTGCAGGCCTATGTGTCCAACTTCCATCTTGACTCTTCCACTTGGATGAATAGTAAATAGCCACCTCAAATGTTTTGAAATCCAAAACAAACCCTTCATTGAACTGTTTGTTCCCTCTTCCCAACCATGCCTTGTCCATGTGGACACCCCAACCCAAAAGTCATCCTTGATTTCTTTTTCTTTAGCCCCTCTGCCCACATCTAACCTGTCAGTAAGTCTTGTCAGTTCTACTTCCAAATTATATTTTTAATGTTATTCCTATTTCTCAGTTCCACTATCACCACCACGACTACTTCTTGCCATAGTCTAATTTCTTGCCATAGTCTCATTTCTTGCCATAGTCTCCTAAATGGTCTCCTTATCTCTAGTCTTGCTGTCTTATAAATTCCTCTCCACTCAGTAGCCAGAGTTATCTTTTTTAAAATATAATTTTAATTTTACAAAAAACAATACATGTGCAGAGTTTAAGCAGGCAGAGTTCAACAAATGATATCACCAAAAGGAAACAAACAAACAAGACAAACCAATACCTTCCAGGGAAATAATTTTCAATGCTTCAGCTCAGAGTTATCTTTTCGTTTGTTTGTTTTTGGTTAGGTTTACTGAGATACAATTTGCATAGAGTAAAATTCAGCAATTCACATATTTAGGTATACATTCCAGTGACTTTTGACAAATATATTTGGTCATGTAACCAGTATAATAAAAATATAGAATATTTCCTTTACCCATAAGATATAGATGAATATAGATGTAGATGTAAAAGATACAAGGTCTCCTTCTGTTGCCCTTGAACTCCTGGGATCAAGCAATCCTCCTGCCTCAACCTCCCAACTAGTTGGGATTACAGGTTTGAGCCACCATGCCCATCCCCATAAGTTATATTTCAATACATAAACTGAATCATGTCAACTCTTTAGGCAAAAAGCCTTCAGTGTGTTTCTTCTAACTTAGAATAAAATCCAAACACTTTGTCAGGGTCCTTGAAGCCCTACAAAACTCACTTCCATTTACTTCTCTGAACTCCCCTAGTAACAAGTCCCCTCACTCAGCAGGGCCCTGCTCAGGAGTTTCAATCTGCTTCATGGACGTTCAACTTGCTGCTCCCCTTGTCTGGAACTATCTTCCTCTGATATTCTATCCACCTTACCTTTTCTGATCTCTTTATTCAGAGTAGCTTTCAATTCACCTCAAGAAAGTTATTAATTATTTTATCCTGTTTATTTCTTATCACAATTTGGGATAATTTTGTTAATGTATCTTTTTGCTTGTTTATGTCTTAGACCACCAGAATGTAGCAAGATAAAGGCAGGGCCTTGGTCCATTTATGCAACACTATATTCCCAGCTCCCATGATATTATCTGTTCTACCACACAGAGGGTTCTTCATATTAGGTTGAACTATTTGGAATTACCCACATATGACTGTTTTTGACCTACAAGAATGGCGATTTCATATGGTTCATTTGGTTTATAAATATTTGCTGAATAAATAAATGAATGAACTGAAATTTTGAGTTGCTGCCACCAGGAAGAGAGTAGACAGTTATATTTGTGTGCAGTTAGAAAGGGTTCACTCTCCTGAGTTCACTTGATCACTTTTTATCCTAGATTGCCACCCAAAGTACTATCGTAATTTTCCACTAGGAAAATTATTCATTAAAACAGATAACATGGGTCACTTAAGTGTAAAACTTAAAGATGACACTTCTTTAAGGAAATCTACCAGAAGAAAATCTTTTTCTGATTTTTAAAGTTTAATGAAACATAATTTACATATAATGTAAATGGCTAATAATTTACGTACAATGGCTAATTTTTAATTCTTCACGTTTTTTGTTGGCAGGCAACGTGTTGGACCTTCCTGAGCTTCTCAGAAGAGAGAGGGTTTTCTTTTGAGGCAAACTTGATAGTACATTTTAATAATACAGGAGGCGGTACTGCATGGTGACAGAAAAGCGCCAGCTTTGTTAGCAGGACCACCTGGCAGGGATGCAGGCTATGCCACTTACCAGCCAGGGGACCTTGAGCCAGCTGCTTGGCCTCACTCACCCTGTCTCCTCAGCTGCAATTGGGATGAACAGACTGCCTGCTTTGGGGTTGCCTAAGGCTCACATTGGTTAATGATGTGAAACGCTTAGCGCAGTGCCTGGCATGGAGAGAATTCTCATTAGATGACACCTTGGCTGGGCTTTAGGAGCTACAGAAGAAACTTCATCTCCGTGAGCTCGGCATGTTTCTAGCTTTCCTTTTTGTTTTCTATGCAACCTTTCACCCAACTCAGCTTCTCAGTCCCTAAATGACAAAGGTTTGGGAAGGAAGATCTGGACCAAGGCTTGCATTTGTTTCTAATAATTAAATGTTATGTTTTCTTCAATCTAAATAAGTTTGCCTGTACAACCTTGTTCAATGGTTGTTTTTTTTTTTCTCTCCCTGATAAATGACTCTCAACTTATTTCCCCTCATTTAATTGCTTATCTACATACAGTGCCTGGAAGGAAATAAATTTAATGGCCCCTAGCAATTGGCCTTCAGGTATCAAGTTTAAGTCCCTTTAAGCAGAACAGCAAATTGAGCACAGAATGAACTGGTTTCATGGTAGTGTACTGCAATTAGATGCAAGAATAGGGAAAGCAGGGTGCTTCAAGCGGTGACACAATTAGAATAGCACTGGGGGGGGCTTCTCTTTCCACTTCTTCAACTCCCCCTGGATTCCACTGGCTAAAGAGTCAATGACATCCCTGAAAAATCTTCCCTCTCTTGTTTCTCTGATGCCACCTGTGTTCTCCACCTCACTGGCCACACTTCCTTTACCTCCCAAACTTTTAACTCTGAGTGTCCCAAACTTGTCTCATCACCTATCCCTGCTGCCCAGCTCCCCACCCTGTTCCCCTTCTGACACGGGCACTCTCCTTCTGATCTCTTGGGAGAGAAACAATGAAGGGCTATTTGGCACTTTTATTTCTATTCAAGGAACCAGACTGTGAACAAGTTTACCATTTAGTCCTTTGGACTGTGTCTTGAATTCATCCCTCTTCTCCATTCTCACCAGCACCATCATCATGATGGCTAATATTTCCTGAGTATCTTTCATCCGCATGATGCCAGGTGCACCAACTTACTTAATCCTCATAGCCACCACCTGAGCAAGCGCCTGTTTTATAAATGGACCAGTTCTTGCTGCTATTGTACAAGTAATTTTCTTTCTATAACATCCTCCTTGTCCTCCTTCCACATTCTTAAAGAAACTTGCCCTTCCTTTAAAGTACTCAGGGAGCCCTGCATTGCTTCTTGAAGACTTCTCCAGCTTCATCATCTCACAGTGGTCTCTCTTTTCACTAAATGTTCAATATGCTGCACATAAATACCCCAAGTTAGCACAGAATTGTTCTATGGCTGTCATATATATTAAAAATAATTAAAAGTTCACTTTTTCTCCCATTATGGGAAGGATACATGCTCCTATTAGTAAATTTAGTAGGTAGAAAAAAATTATCACTATCCAGACTGCTTTCCATTTAGTCTTTATGCATAGCTTTCTGTCTGCCTATTTTTATCTTGTGTTTGTAGCTTACTATTATAAAATATGCATCTCCATGTTCATTGTCAACATTATTTACAATTACTGAATAATATAACACGGCGTGGATTTACACATATTCTCTATATTTGGATTAAAGGAGATAGAGTATGTGAAATTAAATGGGAGAAGTATCTGACACATAACAGGCAATACAAATATTATCACATAGTATCAATTTATTTGTGAATATTGAAAGCTCCGAAAAAGAAAAAAGTTTTTTTTTAATTCCCCTAATTACTTATTGCAGTATTGTGTTCATGCAAAATGCTCAATCATTGTGGAGAAATAACAATTTTTTTCCTCATCATGAAGTAAGGTATACTCACTGCAAAAAATCTAGAAAATAAAGAGGAACATACTAAAGAAAAGAATACTCCCATGTAATCTCAGTCTTCAGAAATAATCTTTTGTAACACACACTGCTGGTGGGAATGTAAATTAATTCAGCCATTGTGAAAAGCAGTGTAGCAATTCCTTGAAAAACTTAAAATAGAATTACCATTCAACCCAGCAATCCCATTTTTGGGTATACACTCAGTGGAATGTAAATCATTCTGCCATAAAAACACATGCACGTGTATGTTCATTGCAGCACTATTCAAAATAGCAAAGACATGGAATCAACCTAAATGCCCATCAATAGTAGACTGAATAAAGAAAATATGGTACGTATTTACCACAGAATACTAAGCAGCCATAAGAAAAGAAAAAGATCATGTCCTTTGCAGCAATATGTATGGAGCTAGAGGCCATTATCCTAAGCAAACTAATGCAGAAACAGAAAACCAGATACTGCATGTTCTCACTTATAAGTGGGAGCTACACCATGAGAACAAATGAACACAAATAATGGAAAAAGAGACATCATGGTCTACTTGAGGGTGGAGGCTGGGAGGAGGGAGAGAATCAAAAAACTACCTATAGAGTACTATGCTTGTTACCTGTATGATGAAATAATCACTTTGAACATTGTCTTCTAATCTAGACTCTTTTCTACGTTCTGTATGCACACAGAAATACACATGCAAAGCTGAACACATATGTGAAACAAAATTCAGACACTCAAATTTTCCTCCAATACATGATAAAATCTTGCACAATAGCTTCCTCCACAGCAGAAAATGTCTTTACTACATCTTAAAAATGGGGTAAATGAATGGGGTCAGGCTCTTCAGTGTAATAATCTTGGTAAATATTCTCAATGTGAGAAAATACAAACAAAAGACCTTCTCTCCCAGCAAATTTAGACCTAAATGAAAATTTAAGCACAGTCATTTTAAACAAATTTGTCCTGGAGCTTAGTGGTTCAAGTTCAGGGTTGAAGAGCAGTCTGGGGACATCAACTCTTAATATTTTTCAAGTTTTGGAGCAAGTGGTTTCTAGGCTCTGAGTGAAGTGAAACAGAATCTCTAGGGGCATGTGGTAAAGATGATCCCATACTATGTGCAGCATAGAGTTAAAGAGAAGAGGCGAGAGCATGAAGAGAAACCAGTACAATCAGTTGTTCACATACCACTAACTACAGTGATACTCCCGTTTGCTTCCTGTGAAGCAGACAATTACTAATAATCACCGATGTCACTTTTTTATTTCATACATCCTTTAACTATTTTCTTATCTTGAAAGAGTCAACATAAAAGCCACATCCATTTTCTAATTTTGAACAATAGAGAAACCTAATATCTTCTCATATTTTTGTCTTGCTTCCGTCTCATGAGTTCCCAAAATAGATACATTATCTGAATGAAGAGTTCATGGGCAAATGTCACACTTTTCTTGGTTCAGCTAATTATATTTCTGCTTTTGCTTAGAATAAGATTAATTTTCCTATTCTGCTAATAAACCATGTGATGGCAAAATGCCTTATGCTGAGAAAAGATGCCTTTGGCATTTTAAAGAATTGGGAAGCTATTTCAGATAAGCTATCATGTGCATGAAGAATAATTTATTCATATGAAATGTTCAATAACCAGAAAAGACCGATTTAAAAAAAACATTTCACAATTAAGTTTTTTTTTTTTTTGTTATGGACAGTGATTTCTTCTAAGAAACAAAGCGTCTGTCTATATGAAGAATAACTAACATAATGGTTAATAAATATTGATTGGATCCAGCCAAGTGAGCAGCATTTTTGAGTTTACAGATGTGGTGACTTTGAACTGTATTTAAGTGCTTATAATGAAATCTTGCAGTTGGAGTAATAGCTTTGTTCCTGAGTCTCATGAATATTTTCCAGCTCTTTTGTCCTAAATTTCTGCCTGACAATCACCCATTTCAAGGAATAAAAGGATATAATAAGTGATAAATCTATGCTGGAACTTTTAACCTAAAAAGTTCACATACTATTTCTAGTAAACTGAAAACTATTAGAGAAAGATGGAGGTATTAAAACCTATTCATGAGGAAATCAATGGCAACATATTTTAAATGGTTTTGAATTTTATAAAGATTTACTTTTATAGCACTATGTCCTTTTTCTTTTCTTCTCCTTGGTTTGATTTCCAACAGCTGAGCTATTTACTTGTTGAGTTATTTCATATCTATTATTCCATTTAGACCTTGAGCCCTGTGAGAGTAGGGACTAACTTTATTCCTAGTGCCTGTCACATGGTTTGCACTAAATAGGTATATTTTTCCAGCCTGCACTACTACTTACAATAAGGAGTTTCTTATATTTACTTGAAAATGTTTTCAACCTTCTAGGGATGACCTCTCATATTATTATTCTATTATTGACCTTTTTATCATTATTATTGACCTTTCATCTTATTATTCTGATTTAGTGAGCAGATTTTATGTCTCCTTGTCCATACCATTCAAGGCTGTCTAGATTTCAATTGTATCCTCAGATTTTTACTTTCTGCATTGATGAGTCTCAATGTGAACCCTCCAAAGCAGGTTCCTACGGCACTCATCAATTTCTTTAGTTGAGGGATAGTGGCCACTATGTCCTCAGGATGTTGGAGACATGATGAAATAAAGACAGTGATATTAGCCCCCTAACTGTAATCACTCATGCTGCTCCCACCCATGTCTACCCACTGGAACAGAGAGTGGTGGCATTGGGGTGGTACAGGGCTTGCTGAGGATGTTGGCTTGTAGTTCTATCTCCGAACATCCAGGGCATGTCCTCGTTTTCACCTCTCCTTTAGAATCTGCTTCCCTGAATCATCCCTTTAAGTGCAGGAAGAAAGCTATTTTTAACGTGAAAATTACTGTTCCACAGTTATCTCATGGTGGAAACTCTTAATGGGCTCTTACTTTGGGCATCTGTCTGGCTCTCAGTGCTAGTAACTTTCTTTTCTTCTTATTTTTGTTTTATTGTGTTTTGTTTTAAAGATGGGGTCTCTGTCACCCAGGCTGGAGTGCAGTGGTGTGACCATAGCTCACTGCAACCTTGAACTCCTGGGCTCAAGCAATCCTCCCACCTCAGCCTCCCAAGTAACCGAGACTACAGACACCCACCAACATGCTTGGCTATCAGTGCTAATAACTTTCTGAAGCTCCATGCCTTTAACTCCAGTGTTCTTTACTTAATGTTTTGAAATATCTGCTGCCCACAAATCCTAGCACATTTCTGAAGTTACCAATATTTTAAGACCTCCCATACTCCTTTTTCTCCCATCTTCCTGTCTCATTGTTATTAGCCTCATAGTTGCAAGGCCCCAGCCCAGCATCCACCACACACCATATCCCATACATACAAATACAGCATAGATAGTATCGAACATTTCATTTTTCACTTTAGCCTGGTGAAAATTAATATGTATTTAAGTATTTTATAGGCATGACTCTTAGTTTTAGGTTGTCTGTCTGGTCCATCCTTATTTCTACCTTTAAATCCAGAGCTATTTCCACCAGCTTGAGATAAAAGAAGACACTAGGTCCTAAGTCTTCCACTTTGTTCCCTATGGGTTTTGTTCGTTTGTTTGTTGGCTTGTTTTTGGTAGAGATGAGGTCTCACTCTGTTTCCCAGGCTGGAGTGCAGTGGTGCAATCATAGTTCACTGCAGCCTCAAACTCCTGGGTTCAAGCAATCCTCCTGCCTCAGGCTCTGGAGTCATTGGGGTTACAGGCATGAGCGACTGCACCTGGCTTCGATTTCCTGATTAGATTTTTCTCTCTGCAGCTAGCTTCTTTCTTCCTGCCTGAGTCATTTTCTTGTCCTGGGAGACATTTTTCTGTCTTGGACATTTGTCGAATTGAAAGCAAGGCACTTCATTAATGTCTGTCCTCAACTTCCCATGTTTGACATACTTCCCATGTCTTCAAGTCATGGTATCTCTAAAACGATTCATATTGCTTTTCATTACTAAGCTTTTTTTCCAAAGTACTCCTCTTCAGCCTTCATTCCTGATGTCTTTATATTTCTCTAGAAGGTCTTATATGCTAGATATACACCTCCTTTAGACACTTATCATTAACCCAATTTAGGGTAAGATAATTTTTTTTACATTATAGTTCTTTTATTCTCTTAAGAGTGAGCACTCTTGGCCAGGCGCGGTGGCTCAAGCCTGTAATCCCAGCACTTTGGGAGGCCGAGACGGGCGGATCACGAGGTCAGGAGATCGAGACCATCCTGGCTAACCCGGTGAAACCCTGTCTCTACTAAAAAATACAAAAAAACTAGCCGGGTGCGGTGGCGGGCACCTGTAGTCCCAGCTACTCGGGAGGCTGAGGCAGGAGAATGGCATAAACCCGGGAGGCGGAGCTTGTAGTGAGCTGAGATCTGGCCACTGCACTCCAGCCTGGGCGACAGAGCGAGACTCCGTCTCAAAAAAAAAAAAAAAAAAAAAGAGTGAGCACTCTTATAAATACCTACAACTGCTCACAGTGGTCCTAGTAGGGACATAAAGTAAATTGAAATGGACATTGTTTGGCAGGTGATTTTTATACCCTTCCTGACGATGCTGGTTCAATTTAACATACTGGTCTAATTTGTTTTTAATCCCAAACCCAATTAATAATACAAAAGTAATACATATTCATTCTAGAGTATTTGGAAAATATAGCTAATCCCAACAACCAATCAGAGATAACTACTTATCTTTTTCCTTTCAGTCGCTTTTTATATACACATACACTTAAACCTATCTCTTTATCAAATTTTGATCAGTTATACACATAGGGAATTGAAATAATCAAATATTTCTATAATTCTTATAAGTAAAAATAGTAATAAAAAATGACATTCAATTTGTACTTGTTTATTCTGGTGTGTGTTTTCCTCTTTTTTTTTTTTTTTTTTTTTTTGCAGTTTTAAAAAATAAACATTTATTTTCTCCCACAGTTTGAGGAATCAAAAAACAGCATTTCTGCGTGGTTCTGCCACCAGGTCTCTCATGAGGCTGCTAGAGCTGTTGACCACAGCTAGACTGTTGCTGGTGAATCTGCTTCCAGGTTCATTCCTGTGGTTGCTGACAGGGCTCCATTCCTCCCTGGCTGGTGGCTGAAAGTTTCAGTTCTCATCGCGTGGGCCTCGCCATAGGGCTTTTCAGAACATGGTAGCTTGCTTCCCCCAGAGTGAGAGCTGTCTTCTGTGTCGCTCGCGCTGGGAGTTGGAGACTGGAGCTGTTCCTATTCGGCCATCTTTTTCTGCCCTCTGTTTTCCTTTTAAAATAATTGCTTAGTTTTCCAGATTGGCCAGCAAAAACTTATTTAATTTATAAAGTTACTGAAATACTCTCTTTTTAAAAATGAAAAAATATGCTATAATAATTTAATGATTAAACAAAATGAAAAAGGTAATAAAATAGAATAAAATATTTATCTTGAATGTTGGAAATTGAAACAAAGCATAGTCAATGTTCAATTGAATGACTATCAGGTAGTATCTGGAAAGTTTTATAGAAACCTAGTATTTTTATAGATCTTTTTGAATAGAAATACTGGTTATTGGGTTTACTTCACTCAAGAAATCCTTTTGCTTAATAGGAGTATATCACTAATACAGTTAAGTGTTGGTTATTGTATTGTGTTAAGTGTTGGTTATTGTATTTTCACACTGCTATAAAGAACTACTTGAGAATAGGTAATTTATAAAGAAAAAGAGGTTTAATCAACTCACAGTTCTGCGGGGCTGGGGAAACTTACAATCATGGCCGTAGGTGAAGGAGAAGCAAGACACATCTTACATGGTGGCAGGAGAGAGTAAAAGAGCGAGGGGGGAGTTGCCACACTTTAAAACTATCAGATCTTGTGAGAACTTACTCACTATCATGAGAACAGCAAGAGAGAAATCTGCCGCCATGATCCAATCACCTCCCACCATGCCTTTCCTCCAACATGTGGGGATTACAATTTGAGATGAGATTTGCATGAGGACACAGAGCCAAACCATATCAGTTGTATAGATTGAATATTGAAATATTGAGTCATATATTGAATGCTGAAATATATGTAATTCTCAAATTATGAACACTTAGCTGGCAAATGTTCTTATATGTGAATGGCTCATTAAGCTTTAGTTTTCCTATTCACTGTTGCTGCTCTGGATGACAATCTTGCTATCCATGCAGACAGCACCACCTATTGGCCAGCACCCAGGGCCCACTCTGAGTGATTTCCTTACCACCTTTTCTTTTTCTCAAGGTCCTCATGGCCCTGCAGTGCTTGAGTACTTGTTTTTCACTGCTGGGAATCAGTTTGTTTGACTGAAGACTGTCACACATATCCACACATTCTTTAAAATCCCTTTCTTCTTCTTACACTTCTCTTCCAAAGCTTGCCTGGTTACCTTAATTGAATCTCACTCTCTCTCTCTCTTTCTCTCTTCCATCCTTCTGTCCTTCCTTTCTTCCTTCCTTCCTTCCTTCCTTTCTTTCTTCCTTTCTTTTCTTCCTTTCTTTCCTTCCTTCCTTCCTTCCTTCCTTCCTTCCTTCCTTCCTTTCTTTCTTTCNTTCCTTCCTTCCTTCCTTCCTTCCTTCCTTCCTTCCTTCCTTTCTTTCTTTCTTTCTTTCTTTCTTTCTTTCTTTCTTTCTTTCTTTCTTTTTTTCTTTCTTTCTTTCTTTCCTTCCTTCTTTCTTTCCTTCTTTCTTTCTTTTCTTTCTTTTTTCTTTCTTTCTTTTTTCCTTCTCTCTCTCTCCTTCTTTCCTTCCTTCCTTCCTTCCTTCTTTCCTTTCTTTTTTTGAAAGAGGGTCTTTCTCTGTTGCCCAGGCTGAAGTGCAGTGGCATGATCTCGGCTCACTGCAGCCTTTACTTCCTAGGCTCAGGCAATCCTCCCACCGCAGCCTCCCAAGTAGCTGGGACTACAGGCATGAGCCGCCATGCCTGGCTAATTTTTTTATTTGTTGTAGAGACAGGATTTCACCATCTTGTCCAGGCTGGTCTTGAACTCCTGGGCTTAAGTGATCTGCCCACCTCAGCCTCCCAAAATGTTGGATTACAGGCATGAGCCACTGTGCTCAGCCTCTTTTTCCTTTTATTTTATTTTTTTTCTTTAATATCAAGCTTCTGCTTTGCTTCTTCCATTCTTCTTTCCTGTTTTCTAAGGGATTACTGAAGTGGTTTTTTTCTCCTCTCTTTTTCTTTTTTCTCCTCATACTGGTTTGGAAGTTATATATTTTCTTTGCATTATTTCAGTAGTTGTTACTAAAATATTTTTAGTTGAATGCTTCATTATGTTCCCATTCCATCTTTGTTTTTATATTTAGATTTTATTTCACCAAAAAATTTTAAAAACCCATAGTTGAAAATATCAAATACCTCCTCATGAGCCTTATATCCCTCCTTCCTTCTCCTGAAACAATCCTTTACATTTCTTTTACTGGTCATGTTGGTATCTACTTCCATGTCTCCAAAAAACATTCATTTCTCAATTTCTTATATTTCTCAACTTTCCAGTTTTTGGTATTATCTATTGACTTCCCACTCTAGAAAATGACTGCTCCCACCATACATGTGCCTTCTTTCCTCTTCATGCCCTCACAATACAGTCATATTATGTTTGCGTTTGATATCAAGCAATATATTTACATTAATATAACTATGCACAAACTGTTCACAGCTGAGCCATGTAGGAAACTATGATTAATTTTTCTTTCCTGAGCAGCTTTTTGCTTGCCCTGGAGGTAATTATCTTGTTTTACCATTTGCTTAGTTTTCTATGTACTTATCACTAATTTAATCCCAAATTATTTACCAGTTCTCTAAATCTTCTCTTAAGATACTAAGATTCATTGCTTTCATCTTCCTGACAAAATATCTTTCATTTTTCTGATAGCCTATTGGTCTTTATGCCTGATGCACAAGACAAAAACCTGTCACCTTGGGACTTGCCCTCCCCGTCATTCCGGCCTCAGTGTCTTACTCTACTGCATATATCTTCCAACCCAGGTGTATCTCCTGGGTGTGTTGCCCTGATCTTCCACTTTCTTGGTTTAATTTCTTGTTTTGGTGAAGATGGTACTGAGCAGCTTAGTTAGAGAACCGTGATGTCACTGCATTTAGGTTTTCCTCCTGGGCTGATCAGGTAAGATTCTTCCAATCTCCTGTCAGAAGAGTCAAAGTTGGCTACTACTATTTTAGATCTGGGTTAAGCGAGATAGTGGAGTAGAGAGAGCTGGGCATTCAATATGCATGCATTTTCTTAAGCTGGCTTTGTTCAGTTCAATGCTCCCAACTTCAACTCTGCTTGGGATCCCTAAGCAAGAAACCTGTTCTCTCTCTCCTGTGAATATGCTTCCTGGGAAAGAAAAGGGAAATAGAAGGGGTACCTTTTCATGATTGGAAAGGATCTAGTGATGTGACTGCTTCTTAAATAAACTTTCAACGTGTCATTCTCATTTTAGTCTCTCCTCTTCACCATACTTCCAGAAGAATCTGATGCTGTCAATTGCTGAGACTTGGAGGCTCTTTAGTGTAAAACAAGTTGCTTCTTGGCTTTCCTGCTGCTGGTTTAGTACTTTAATTTGGGAGTTCTGCTAAGTCTTTTCTCACTCATTCATTTTTCCAAAATTGTGTTATTGTTGTTTCTTTTCCCATGGCCCAGGACTTAAAAACTTTCACTGACAAATTAACTGGATTTGGGGAAGACCAAATTTGATATGTGTGTTTAATTTGCTCCCTACATCTGGGAGCTCCATTAAAGTTTTTACAAGCATAACTTGACATAAAGTCTAAATTTAATTAATAGATTTACCCTTCACCTCAAAAATACAAGGGCTTTAGAAATTTTTTTTTTTTTTTTTTTTTTTTTTTTTTTTGAGATGGAGTCTCGCACTGTGGCCCAGGCTGGAGTGCAGTGGTGCGATCTCGGCTCACTGCAAGCTCTGCCTCCCGGGTTCACGCCATTCTCCTGCCTTAGTCTCCCGAGTAGCTGGGACTACAGGCGCCCGCCACCAAGTCCGGCTAATTTTTTGTATTTTTAGTAGAGATGGGGTTTCACCGTGTTAGCCAGGATAGTCTCGATCTCCTGACCTCGTCATCCACCCGCCTCGGCCTCCCAGAGCTCTGGGATTACAGACGTGAGCAACTGCGCCCGGCCGGGGTTTAGAAACTTTTAATAATAATTACCTCATATTCCCTATTAATGTTTATTGTTTTAATTCTGCCTTTTAAATACATTTCATCTCCAAATTAGCCATTGTTCCCCATTATTGTTGTGTATAAAAGTGCTTATTTAGATATAGCCAGATGTTTATACATTTATACATTTCTTGGTCCACCATTTCTTCTTGCATGTGACTCCTTCCTCTGGGTTCAGTGTTCTTACCACTGAAGTACATCTTTACTGAAGATGCTGTTGGTGCACTGTCCGGAATCTCTTCACTGGGCTAGTGTACTCATCCCTGAGCTGCTGAGAGTGTCGGCTGCTAATAGTTCACACTCTTTCCCTGAGGAGTCCCTTCAAGCCAACAATTTCAGAAAATGCCTGGAAGGTGACAGCCTTCCCCCATGGGTAGCTCACAGCCAATGACTGATTGATATCAGTGTACAGAACTGAGGCTCCAGAACTCCCTGTGGGATCAGACTGAGGCTAGACTTCAGCTAAACCCGTATCTTTCCCAGCTTCTTTTCCTGTCCTATTCTGCTTCCTTCCCCGCTGTTCAGATTTCTTCTGAGAGCACTCCCTCAGGCATCACTTGGGGAGGAATCTAAGTCTCAGGGTCAGCTGCAAGAGCCCAACCTAAGAGAGTTGATAGCAGTAGTAGTTCTATACACCTGAGTCTCAAGATGGGATTCTGGAGTTTGCTCACTCACCAGTGGTTCTATCAGAATCTCTTCCCGGAAGATAATCTCGGATGTGCTCCTGAAGTGCAATTGCTAACACTTTTACTTGTTGTGAACCAGGACAGCATATAAGTAGAAGCGAATACATTAACTTGTGTGATGTATCTAGTATTTGAGAGTACAGGAGGAAAAGTAACTTGAAAGATTGTTGAATTGGGAGAGTATTGCTAAGCACCACTGATGCACTAAGTATAGATGCCAGGATCAAATCTATTAAACACTAATTTAAACCCAAGTGTGAGAGTCAAAGGGCCTCCATGGAAGCCTTTAAAAAGTCCCTCATCACTGGCAGCCAGAAGGCCAACTGAACTGAAGCCCAGGTGCAGCCTGTAATTACGAATGGCAGAATGTCAGAGAAGGTTAATTCTCAGCCTGGGTAAGTCTCCTTCAAGAGAGTCAGGGTCCTGATAGGAAAAAAGTGGGAACATGAGAATTGGAATGGGGAAACTTAAGGACCTTGGCCTCTCAGCTTCTCCGGAATATCTAGGCCTACAGAGGTGGCCCACTCCCTTACTGGAAGATGGAAGACCTTCTCCTTGCTTGGAAACTATATGGAAGCTTCGAGTAAGTCAAGTGTCTTACAGAACAATGTTGGTCTTGCTCAGAATCTACCCCCACTTCTCTCCCTGATACTAGCCAGTATGAGGACTAAGTTTCAGTATAATCCACCTGGGTAAGTACAGTGTCTGATAAGGGAGGGGAGGATCATATGGCAAAGGAGCTGCAGGACTGGCTGATTTAGACCAGCAGGAGCCCAGAGAAAATGCCTGGAAGTGGATCCCAAAGATGCTGGATCAAGAGTGGGGAACAGGAAGTCAGGAAAGGGACACTTTGCTGTTATAGTAATACTGTGCAGTGACATAGGATTTGACACCCTGACAATGGCTGTGGAATGACTGTTAGAAGCTTGGCTTTCCTACTATTTCTGTGACATTAATCACATTTTAATCACAACTTTCATATCTGTAAAATGGAGGACTGGGACAATATTGATCATTTATTTTTAAAAAACTATTATTTTAGGTTCAGGGATACATGTGAAGGTTTGTTACATAGGTAAACTCATGTCACGGGGGTTTGTTGTACAGATTATTTCATCACCCAGGTATTAAGCCCAGTACCCAATAGTCATCTTTTCTTCTCCTTTCCCTTCTCCCACCCTCCACCCTTAAGTAGACCCCAGTGTCTGTTGTTTCCTTCTTTGGGTTTATAAGTTCACATCATTTAGCTCCCACTTATAAGTCAGAACATGTGGTGTTTGGTTTTCTGTTTCTGTGTTAGTTTGCTAAGGATAATAGCCTCCAGCACCATCCGTGTTCCCACGAAATACATGATCTCGTTCCTTTTTATGACTGCACAGTATTCCATGGTATAAATGTACCAAATTTTCTTTATCCAATTTGTTGTTGATGGGCATTTAGGTTGATTCTATGTCTTTGCTATTGTGAATAGTGCTGTTGGATATCAAGCAGCTATGGAATGCCCCCAGAAAGCACATAGAAGGAGTTTGTTATCTGAAATTCAGGCATTGCATGCACAAATGAATGGTAGGAAAATGACTCTGAAAAGAGAACAAAAGAATGAGAAACCAAGCCAAGATGAACATTTGCATGCTTGTGTTTATGGTAGAATGATTTATATTTCTCAGGGTGTATACCCAGTAATGGGATTGCTGGGTCAAAATTGTAGTTCTATTTTTAGCTCTTTGAGGAATCACCATACTGCTTTCCACAGTGGTTGAACTAATTTGCACTCCTACCAACAGAATGTAAGTGTTCTCATTTCTCTGTAACCTCACCAGCATCTATTATTTTTTGACTTTTTAATAATAGCCATTCTGACTGGTGTGAGATGGTATCTTCATAGTGGTTTTGATTTGCATTTCTCTAATGATCAGTAATATTGAGCTTTTGTTCATGTGCTTCTTTGGCCACATGTATGTCTTCTTTTGAAAAGTGTCTGTTTATGTTCTTTGCCCACTTTCTAAGGGGTCCTTTGCCCACTTTCTATGGGGTTGTTTTTCTCTTGTAAAATTGTTTAAGCTTCTTATAGATGCTGGATATTAGACCTTTGTCAGATGCACAGTTTGAAAATTTTCTCCCATTCTGTCTGTTGTCTGTTTATTCTGATGATAATTTCTTTTGCTACACAGAAGCCTTAAGATTAATTAGATCCTTCTTGTCAATTTTTGCTTTACTTGCAATTGCTTTTGGTATCTTCGTCATGAAACCTTTGTCTGTTCCGATGTCCAGGATAGTATTGCCTAAGTTGTCTTCCAGAGTTTTTATAGTTTTGGGTTCTACATTTAAGTCTTTAATCCATCTCGAGTTGATTTTTGTAAATGGTATAAAGAAGGGGTCCAGCTTTAATCTTTTGCATATGTTTACTTAGTCATCCCAGCACCAGTTAGTGAACAGGAAGTCTTTTCCCCATTGCTTGTTTTTGCCAGCTTTGTTGAAGATCAGATTATTGTAGTTGTGTGGACTTATTTCTGGGCTCTCTATTCTGTTCTATTGGTCTGTATGCTTGGTTTTGTACCAGTACCATGCTATTTTGTTTACTGTAACTCTGTAGTATAGTTTGAAGTCAGGTAAAATGATGCCTCCAGCTTCGTTATTTTTGCTTAGGATTGCCTTGACTATTTGAGCTCTTTTTGGTTCCATATACATTTTAAAATAGATTTTTCTAGTTCTGTGAAAAAGGTTGTTGGCAGTTTAGTAGGAATAGCATTGAATCTGTAAATTCTTTGGGCAGTATGGCAATTTTAATAATACTGATTTTTCCTATCCATGAGCATGGAATGTTTTTCCATTTGTTTGTGTCTTCTCTGATATTTTTGAGCAGTGCTTTGTAATTCTCATTGTAGAGGTCTTTCACCTCCCTAGTTAGCTGTATTCCTAGGTATTTGATTCTTTCTGTGACCATTGTGAATGGGATTGCCTTTCTGATTTAACTCTTGTCTTGGCTATTGTTGGTGTATAGGAATACTGGTGTTTTTTGTACATTGATTTTGTATCTTGAAACTTTGCTGAAGTTGTTTATCAGCTGAAGGAAATTTTGGGCCAAGACTATGAGGTTTTCTAGATATAGGCCAGGCACAGTGGCTCACGCCTGTAATCCCAGCACTTTGGGAGGCTGAGGTGGGTGGATCACCTGAGGTTTGGAGTTCGAGACTAGCCTGACCAACATGGAGAAATCCTGTCTCTACTAAAAAATACAAAATTAGCCAAGCATGGTGGTGCATACCTCTAGTCCCAGCTACTCTAGTCCCAGGAGGCTGAGGCAGGAGAATCACTTGAACCCGGGAGGTGGAGGTTGTGGTGAGCCGAGATCATGCCACTGCATTCCAACATGGGCAATAAGAGTGAGATCCTGTTTCAAAAAAAAAAAAAGAGGTTTTCTAGATATAGAATAATTTCATCTGCAAAGACAGATAGTTTGACTTCCTTTCTTCCTATTTGGATGCCTTTTATTTCTATTTCTTGCCTGACTGTTCTGTCTACGACTTCCAATACTATGTTGAGTAGGAGTGGTGAGAGAGGGAATCCTTGTCTTGTGCCAGTTTTCAAGGGGAATGCTTCCAGCTTTTCCCATTCAGTGTGATGTTGACTGTGGCTTTGTCAAAGATGGCTCTTATTATTTTGAGGTGTGCTCCTTCAATATCTAGTTTATTGAGAGTTTTTAACATGAAGAGGTGTTGAATTTTATGTAAAGTGTTTTCTGCATCTATTGAGATAATTATGTGGTTTCTGTCTTTAGTTCTGTTTATGTGATGATCACATTTATTGATTTGTGTATGTTGAACCAACCTTGCATCCCAGGGATGAAGTCTATTTGATCATGGTGGATTAACTTTTTGATGTGCTGCTGGATTCAGTTTGCAATTGTTTTATTGAGGATTTTTGCATTAATGTTCATCAAGGATATTGGCCTGATGTTTTCTTTTTTGTTGTGTCTCTGCCAAGTTTTGGTATCAGGATAATGCTGGCTTCATAGAATGAGTAGGGGAAGAGTCCTTCCTCCTCAGTTTTTTGGAATAGTTTTTGTAGAAATGGTACCAGCTCTTCTTTGTACATATGGTAAAATTCAGCTGTGAATCCATCAGGTCGCGAGCTTTATTTTGGTTGGTACGCTATTTGTTACTGATTTAATTTTGGAGATCATTATTGGTCTATTCAGGGGATCTGTTTCTTCCAGGTTCAGTCTTGGGAGGGTGTATGTGTCCAGGAATTTATCCATCTCTTCTAGGTTTTCTAGTTTATGTGCATAGTGGTTTCTGGTGGTTATTTTTATTTCTGTGGGGTCAGTGGTAATATTCCCTTCATCATTTCCAATTGTGTTTATTTGGATCTTCTCTCTTCTTTATTAGTCTAGCTGGTAACCTATCTATCTTATTAATTTTTTAAAAGAACCAACTCCTGGATTTGTTGATCTTTTGAATGGTTTCTTGTGTCTCAGATTCCTTCAGTTCAGCTCTGATTTTGGTTATTTCTTGTTTTCTGCTAGCTTTGTGGTTGATTTTTTCTTGCCTCTCTAATTCCTTCATTTGTTATGTTAAGTTGTTAATTTGAGATCTTTCCCACTTTTTGATGTGGGCATTTTGTGCAATGAATTTCCCTTTTAATACTGCCTTAGCTGTGTCCCAGAGATTTTTCCACTTGCTTCCATTTGTTTTCCATTTGCTTGGTAGATTTTCCTCCATTCCTTTATTTTGAGCCTTTTGGTGTCATTATGTGTAAGATGGGTCTCTTAAAGACAGCATACTATTGGGACTTGCTTTTTTATCCATCTTGCCACTCTGTGTCTTTTAAGTGGAGCATTTAGCCCATTTACATTCAAAGTTACTATTGTTATGTGTGTATTTGATCCTGTCGTGTTGTTAGCTGATTATGTTGGTTTGTTTGTGTGGTTGCTTTATAGTGACACTGGTCTTTGTGTTTAAGTGTGTTTCTGTATTAGCTGGTAGTGATCTTTTCTTTCTATATTTACTGCTTCTTTTGAGTTCTCTTGTAAGGCAGGTCTGGTAGTAACGAACTCCCTCAACATTTACCTATCTGAAAAGAATCTTATTTCTCCTTCCCTTGAGAAGCTTAGTTTGGCTGCATATAAAATTCTTGGTTGATGATTGTTTTCTGTAAAAATGTTGAATACAGGCCCCCAATCTCTTTTGGCTTATAGCGTTTCAGCTGAGAGGTCCACTGTTAGCCTGATGGGATTTCCTTTGCAGGTAACCTGCCCTTTCTCTCTGGCTGCCTTTAACATTCTTTCATTTTTACGTTGGAAAATCTGACGATTATGTGTCTTGGGGATGATCTTCTCTTGTAGCATCTTGTAGGAGTTCTCTGTATTTCCTGTATTTGACTGTTGTCCTCTCTAGCAAGGTTGTGGAACTTTTCAGGGACAATATATTGAAATATGTTTTCTAAGCCATTTGCTTTCTCCCCCCTATTTTCAGGGATACCCGTGATTTGTAGATTTGGCTTCTTTACAAAGGATGCCCCTACTTCTTGGAGGTTTTGTTCATTCCTTTTTATTCTTTTCTCTTTATTTTTGTCTGACTGTCTTATTTCAGAAAGCCAGCTTTTGAGTTCTGAGATTCTTTTCTCAGCTTGGTTTATTCTACTGTTAATACTTGTGATTGCATTGTGAAATTCTTATTTCTGTGTTATTCAGCTGTGTCACACCTGTTAGGTTCTTTATTATACTGACTATTTTGTCTTTCAGTTTCTGTATCACTTTATTGTGATTCTTAGTTTCCTTGGATTGGGTTTTGCTGTCCTCCTGAATCTCAATGATCTTCACTCCTATACATATCCTAAATTCTATTCCTGCCATTTTAGCCAGCTCAGCCTGGTTAAGCATTCTTGTTAGAGAACTTGTGTGGTCATTTGGAGCACATATGACACTCTGGCCATTTGAATTACTGGAGTTCTTGCATTAGTTCTTTCTCATCTCCATATGTGGGTGTTCCTTTAACTGCCATATAGATTGAGTACAGTCAATAGACTTCTGGATGTTTTCACTAGGTTGAGGCTTTGTGCAGGGTCCTTTTTTGAAGCTGATCTCTTGTCTCTAGTTTCAGAGGTGAGTATGTTAGTGAGGTATTCTTGGTGTTGAAGCTTTGGGGTCTGATCCAGTAGGTGGCACGTAGGCTTATTGGTCAGTTGGTAGACTCTTGCTTAGTTGTGTGGCTCCTCTATATTTTCTCACAGTTGCAGCTGTGTTTGCTCTCAATGCTCTGAAAGTGTGGGTTCCTCTCCCCATTGAGTGCTAGCTGTATGGCTGTAGATTATGGTTTGACACTCCTAGCTGCCCACTGCAGCTCTGGTGCAATGTCAGTGTTTATGTTCCTTCCCCAACTTGGAGGCAACAGAGGAAAGGACCTTAGTAGTGGTTGAGGTCAAGGGTCTTTCGCTTGTCTCCCAGGAGCTTCACCCCAGAGAGATGTAGGTCAGCAATTCCTCAGTGCAATCACCCCAGGATGGAGGGTCTGTGCTGTGGGCTCAAGTCAGGGGTTCTCTCTGGTGATGACTGGGGGCTGGGGGTGTGGGAACCATGGGAGATGGACTGGCCTCTTCTTCTTGGGTTGATTGTAGCTTGTCGGAGGTATAGAAAAGGCACTTAGAGTCTTTTCTTCTTCATTAGTCTAAGGGTAGTAAGGGCAGTTCTACTGCAGAGAGGCAATGGCAGAGAGACTTTCAGGAACAATATGTATTAACTAATTGTTTCAACAAATATTTGTTGACAATTCAACATGTACCAGACACTGCGTTAGGCAAGGGGTCTTCAGTGGGCCACAGATAGACGTGGTCCTTGACCATATCATTGGAGCTTAATGGGAGAGACTGATAGTAAGCAAGTAAACAACAACACAAAAATAAGGTAATTCAGGTTGTGACAACCTCTGTGAAGGAAATATATAGGATGGCTGTAATAGTGACTAGAGCAAGGAATGGCCTAATTGAGCTAAGATAATCAGGAAGGGTCTCTGTGAGGAGTTGACATTAAGCTAACAATTAAGAATAAGAAGCCAGCCACGTAAACAGCTTGGGTAGGAGCTTTCCAGGCTGAAGGGAATGGAAATACACAGGCCTAAAGGTAAGAAGGAGATGGGTGTCTTCTGGAAACTGATAAAAAGTCAGAGTGGCTCAGATACGCTGATACGTCCCCTGGTATTTTTAAAAATTTTTGGCCAGGTGCAGTGGCTCATGCCTGTAATCCCAGCACTTTCGGAGGCTGAGGTGGGTGGATCATAAGGTCAGGAGTTCGAGACCAGCCTGACTAATATGGTGAAACCCCGTCTCTACTACAAATACAAAAATTAGCTGGGTGTGGTGGCACGTGCCCATAATCCCAGCTACTCAGGAGGCTGAGACAGGAGAATCTCTTGAACTTGGGAGGCGGAAGTTGCAGTGAGCTGAGATCGCGCCACTGCACTCCAGCCTGGGCGACAGAGAGAGACTCCATCTCAAAAAAAAAATAAAAATTAATTTTTGAGGATATATTGTAGGTGCATATATTTATGGGGTACATGTAATGTTTTGATACAGGTATTCAATATGTAATAATCACATTACGGAGAATGGAGTATCCATCACCTCAAGCATTTACTCCTTGTGTCACAAAGAGTCCCATTATACTCTTTTAGTTATTTTAGAATGTACAATTAAATTATTATTGACTATAGTCACCCTGTTGTGCTGTCAAATACTCAGCTTTATTCATTCTTTCCAACTATTTTTTTGTACCCATTAACCGTCCTTACCTCCCTACCCACCCCACCCCCATTACCCTACCCAGCCTCTGGTAGCCATCCTTCTACTCTCTATCTTCATGCTTTCAATTGTTTTGATTTTTAGATCCAACAAATAAGTGAGAACATGTGATGTTTGTCTTTCTGTGCCTGGCTTATTTCAGTTAACATAATGACCTACAGTTCCCTCCATGTTATTGCAAATGACAATATCTCATTCTTCTTTATGGCTGAATAGTAATCCATTCCAGATAATTGCCACATTTTCTTTATCCATTCATCTGTGAATGGACACTTGGGTTGCTTCCAAATTTTGGCTATTGTAAATAGTGCTGCAACAAACATGGGAATGCAAATATATTTTCTATATACTGAGATCCTTTCTTTTGCGTATATACCCAGTAGATTGTGGGATCATATGGTAGCTCTATTTTTAGTTATTTGAGAAACCTCCAAACTCTTCTCCATAGTGGTTGTACTAATTTACATTCTCATCAACAACATATGAGGGTTTCCTTTTCTCCACATCCTCTCCAGCATTTATTGCCCTGGTATTATTTTGCTTCTTAAGTATTAGAAGTATACTTAGTGTTATATATTCTGTGATTGTAAGTAAAACTGCCTTTGCTATATAGTATGGATAGAATATTTTGAAGTTATTACTATAAGCTGACACATTGTTTTTTTCTATTATAAACAATAACATTTGTTTCCATTTATTGAGGGCCTGTTTAATGTTAACTACTTTTCAAATATTCCTTATCTCATTTAATTCTCCCAACAATCCTACAAGAAAGCTAATATTATCCCATTTTATAGATGAGGAAATTGAGGCTTACAGAGGGCAAGTAACTTGCCCAAGGTCACTCAGTACCAGCAAATTGATTTTTTTTCTCTTCTCCCTGCCCCCAAATACCTGCCCCACACCAAAAAAAAAAAAAAAAAAAAAAAAAAAAAAAAAAAAAAAAAAAAAAACAAAAAAAAACAAAAAAAACTACTTCTGTAGATCTAGTTGTCTATTTCCAAATGCAAGGCTTAAATTTTAAGCCTTGGAGTTTTCAATTTAAAGACTTTGCCATGAAATACAGTATATTACTTTATCATAGAAAACAAATAGAGCCTTTTCTTGACAGACACAGTGAACACCAAATTCTTTCTTTTAGGTTGCATCTAACAATTCTCTCCTTAAGCCGATAGATATTATTTCAACAAATTAACCCAGTTTTGATTTGGATGGCAAGACTCAAAGACAACAACAACAACAAAATCACAATTTGATTTAAAAGTTAAAGTCAATAAACTATAGAAGCAGTGTATTAGTCTGTTCTCACACCGCTAATGAAGACATACCCCAGACTAGGTAATGTATAAAGGAAAGAGGTTTAATTGACTCATAGTTCCACATGGCTGAGGAGGCCTCACAATCACGGTGGAAGGCTAAAGGCACATCTCACGTGGTTGCAGACAAGAGGGCATGTGTAGGGGAACTCCCCTTTATAAAACCATCAGAACTTGTGAGACTTATTCACTATCACGAGAACATCATGGAAAGAACACACCCTTGTAATTCAATTACCTCCACCTGGTCCCACCCTTGATCGCACGTGGGGATTGTTATAATTCAAGGTGAGACTTGGGTGGGGACACAGAGCCAAACCATATCATCTGAAGGGGGCTAGCCCCTCCACACCTGTGGGTATTTCTCATCAGGTTGGACGAGAGACTGAGAAAAGAAATAAGACACAAAGACAAAGTATAGAGAAACAACAGTGGGCCCAGGAGACCAGTGCTCATCATACAGAGGACCTGCACCAGCACGGGTCTCTGAGTTCCCTCAGTATTTGTTGATTACTATTTTCACTATCTCAGCAAAGAGAATGTGGCAGGAGAACCAGGTGATAGTGGGGAGAAGGTCAGCAGGAAAACATGTGAGCAAAGGAAACTGTGTCACAAATAAGTTCAAGGCAAGGTACTATGCCTGGATGTGCACATAGGCCAGATTTTTGCTTCTCTCCGGCCAAACATCTCAGTGTAGTAAAAAGTAACAGAGCAGCATTGCCGCCAGCATATCTCACCTGCAGCCACAGGGCGGTTTTCTCCTATCTCAGCATAGAAGGAATGTATGATCGGGTTTTACGCTGAGACATTCCGTTCCCAGGGGCATGCAGGCATGCAGGAGATGGAGGTCTTCCTCTTGTCTCAACCGCAAGAGGCCTTCCTTTTTTACTAATCCTCCTCAGCACAGACCCTTTACGGGTGTCGAGCTGGGGGACGGTCAGGTCTTTCCCTTCCTATGAGGCCATATCTCAGGCTGTCTCAGTAGGGGGAAACCTTGGACAATACCCAGGCTTTCCACAGTTTGTTGTGCCCCTGATTAATCGAGAATAGAGAATGGTGATGACTTTTACCAGCATACTGCCTGTAAACATATTGTTAACAAGGCACATCCTGCACAACCCTAGATCCCTTAAACCTTGATTCCATATAGCACATGTTTCTGTGAGCACAAGGTTGGGGCTAAAGTTACAGATTAACAGCATCTCAAGGCAAAAAAATTGCTCAGGGTACAGATCAAAATGGAGTTTCTTATGTCTTCCTTTTCTATATAGACACAGTGACAGTCTGTTCTCTCTTTCTTTTCCCTACAATCATTCCACCCCTGGCCCCTCTCAAATCTCATGTCCTCACATTTCAAAAACACAATCATGCCCTTTCAACAGTCCCCAAAAAACTGAACTCATTTCAGCATCAACCCAAAAGTCTAACTCCAAAGTTTCATCCAAAACAAGGCAAGTCCCTTCCACCTATGAATCTGTAAAATCAAAAGCAAATTAGTTACATCCGAAATATAATGGGGGTATAGGCATTGCATGAATACACCCATTCCAAATGGGAGAAATTGGCCAAAACAAAGAGGTTACAGGGCCTACGCAAGTCCAAAATCCAGCGGGGCAGCCAAATCTTAATGCTGTGAAATGATCTTCTTTGACTCCATGTCCTGATGCAAGAACTGGGCACCCATAGCCTCGGGCAGCTCCACCCCTTTGGCTTTGCAGGGTACAGCCCCTCTCCTGGCTGCTTTCATGTACTGGCACTGAGTGTCTTTTCTAGCTGTACAGAGTAAGCTGTTAGTGTATTTACCATTCTGGGGTCTGCAGGAGAGTGCCCCTCTTCTCACAGCTCCACTAGGCAGCAACCCAGTTGGGACTCTGTGTGGGCCCTCCAACTCCACATTTCCCTTCCACGCTGCCCTAGCAGAGATTCTCCATGAAGGCGCTGCCCCTACAGCATACTTCTTCCTGGACATTCAGGCATTTCCATACATCCAATGAAATTGAGACGGAGGTTCCCAAACTTTCGTTCTTGACTTCTGTGCACCCACAGGCTCAACATCATGTGGAAGCTGCCAAGCTGCACCCTCTGAAGCCACAACCCAAGCTCTATCTTGGCCCCTTTTAGCCATAGCTGGAGCAGCTAGGATGTAGGGCACCAAGTTGTTAGGCTCCTCACAGCAATGGGGCCCTGGACCTGGCCCAGGAAACCATTTGTTCCTCCTATGATGTCCTGTGATGGGAGAGGCTTCCAAGAAGGTCTCCGACATGCCCTGGAGACTTTTCCCCATTGTCTTGGATATTAACATTTGGCTCCTTGTTACATGCACATTTCTGCAGCCGGCTTGGATTTCTCCTCAGAAAATAAGTTTTTATTTTCTATCACATCATCAAGCAGCAAATTTTCCAAACTTTTATGCCCTGTTTCCCTTTTAAACATAACTTACGATTCCAAACCATATCTTTGTGAATAAAACTGAATGCTTTAGCAGCACCCAAGTCACCTCTTGAATGCTTTGCTGCTTAGAACTTTCTTTCACCAGATGCCCTAAATCATCTCTCTCAAGTTCAAAGTTCCACAAATCTCTAGGGCGGGGACAAAATGCCACCAGTCTCCTTGCTGAAGTATAAAAAGAGTCACCTTTGCTTCAGTTCCCAACAAACTCCTCATCTCCATCTGAGACCACTTCGGTCTGTACTTTATTGTCCATAAATATCACTTCAGCATTTTGGTCAAAGCCATTCAACAAGTCTCTAGCAAGTTCCAAACTTTCCCATACTTTTCTGTCTTCTTCTGAGTCCTCCAAACTGTTCCAACCTCTGCCTGTTACCCAGTTCCGAAATCACTTCCACATTTTCTGGTGTCTTTACAGCAGCACTCCACTACCCAGTACCAATTTACTGTATTAATCTGTTCCCATGTTGCTAATGAAGACATACCCAAGACTGGGTAATGTATAAAGAAAAGAGGTTTAATTGATTCACAGTTCCACATGGCTGGGGAGGCCTCACAGTCATGGTGTAAGGCAAAAAGCACACCTTACATGGTAGCAGGCAAGAGGGCATGTGTAGGAGAACTCCTTTTATAGAACCATCAGATCTCATGAGACTTATTCACTATTATGAGAACAGCATGGGGAAAAAAACCACCTCCCCATGATTCAATTACCTCTCACTGGGTTCCTCTGAGAACACAAGGGAATTATTACAATTCAAGGTGAGAGACTTGGGTGGGGACACAGAGCCAAACCATCTCAAGAAGGAACTACACAACAATAAAAACAACAAAAAACGTAACGTAACCAATAGCACCTTAAATGTTTATGTTTTTGGTGATTATATCAACATCAAAGAAATGTAAATCAAAACCACAATAAGACACCATCTCACACTAATTAGAATGGCTATTACTACAAAGTCAAAAAATAACAGATGTTGGCAAGGCTACAGAGAAAAAGGAATACTTACACACTGTTTATAGGAATGTAAACTAGTTCAGCCACTGTGGAAAGCAATTTGGAGATTTCTCAAAGAATTTAAATTAGAACTACCATTTGACCCATCTATCCCATTACTGGATATATACCCAAAGGAAAATAAATAATTTTACCCAAAAGGCACATGCACGTGTATGCTAATCACAGCACTATTCACAATAGCAAAGACATGGAATCAACCTAGGTGTCCATCAATGGTGGATTGGATAAAGAAAATGTGATACATATATACCATGGAATACTATGTAGCCATAAAAAGAATGAAATTATGTCCTTTGTGGCAACATGGATGCAACTGGAGGCCATTATCCTAAGCGAATTAACACAGAAACAGAAAATCAAATACTGCATGTTCTCACTTATAAGTGGGAGCTAAACATTGGGTATACATGGGCATAAAGATGGGAACAATAAATGCTGGCAAATACTAGAGGGAGGAGAGAGGGGGCAAGGGTTGAAAAACCAACTATTGTGTATTATGCTCACTACCTGGGTGACGGGACTCAGCTTCATGCAACATACCCATGTAATAAACCTGCACATGTACCCACTGATTCTAAAATAAAAGTTGAAACTATACGTATTTTTTAAAGAAGTTACCTCAATACTCTTTGTGAAAGGTGACAAGGCAGTGGAAATGGAAGGGTAAGGAGATCAGGAATTCAAAAGACATCTTTCAAGTGTAATCCGCTTGAAACAGAATGAAGAAGAGGAGAAGAGGATTGGATACACATACAGGTTGCAAAGAGGGTCTGTAGCACATCTCTCTTTTGAAATTTATATTTACACCACTATATACCTAGGGAATGTTTCAGAGAAGAAAGATAGGGGAATACAATAAATTGACTCATTACTTGAGATTTTCTCTAGCTTTATCTGTGTTTAAAAACAGGATTATAAATATATCCTAATTTAGAGGAAGGCATCAATGACAATTAAATTATCCTATATTCTATCTCTTCTGTATGAGACTATTCCAATATTTGTACTCTGGAGGATTCTAATAGGCTCATCCTGGAACGCCCATCTTCCTCTATACTGACTTACAACTTTGTTCAAATCCCAGGATACATCTATGTAAATAATGCAATCAACTCTTTACATATGCAGAATGAGCTTGACTTTTAGCAAGATGTAACAACTTTACATTATAAGATGCTCCTGTAACTCCTTCATTCATTCTTCCTGAATCAATATCTTCCATCCTCTGAGTCATTTCTCTTTAATTCTATTTTTATTTTTCTTTGCCTTTAGGTTTCACTCACTTTTATGGTAAACACTTTAGGTAATATTTTTCATGAAGGATGGATTATGAAAATAAATGATACAATGTAAGCCATTGACATGTCATATCATTGGGATAAATGATAGTAGGTAATTTGAGAGTTTCAATTTGATAAAAGGGGCTTAGCCAAATGATAAGGCTTAGCATTAAGGTATTTCAAATTGTTATATATTCAGATTTAATTTTATAAAAGTTAAGATCATGTAAATACCTCAACCATATAAATTGATAAATTGCCTTCATCTCCAGTCAACCATTTACATCATTTTCCAAGAGATGAGTTTTAATGTAATGCGAGGCAGCTTTATTCTCTGAGTCATCTGTAATGCTTCTTGTTACTACAGCCAAAGACCTCATCAGCATTTTCATTTTCATTATAAATTCCAAACCATCAATACAAGTTAAAAATTCAACACCAGTTTATGAAACAAGGGGGAGAAAAGAAAAATATGCATATTTTCTTCCATATTTTGGGATCCTGTATAAGAAAAAATTAATTTTTCTGCAAACACAAGATTGAATTGGGCATTCTGAATACATGTTTTTGAGATAAGCAAAATATTTGGTCCTAGAAGCTGAGAGGACATGTTACTGAATGATTGTTTAGCACTAAAGGTTTATCTTCAAAGAGGTCTTGAAATAAGAATATGTAATTAGGCTGGGTGCAGTGGCTCACATCTGTAGTCCTAGCACTTTTGAATGCCAAGGCAGGTGGATCACTTGAGCCCAGGAGTTCAAGACCAGACTGGGTAATATGGCAAAACCTTGAATGTTTGTACAAAAAGTATATGGTGTTGTGTGCCTGTAGTCCCAGCTACTCAGAAAGCTGAGGTGGAAAAATTACCTGAGCCTAGTGGGGTCAAGGCTGCAGTGAGCTGTGATCACACCACTGCACTCCAGCCAGGAAAGGAAAGGAAAGGAAAGGGGAGGGGAGGGGAGAGGAGGGGAGAGGAGGGGAGGGGAAGGGAGGGGAAGGGAGGGGAGGGGAGGGGAGGGAAAAGAAAAGGAAGAAGAATATATAATTAGTTTCTACTTGAGTCTTACTTGAATGCATTTTACTGAATTTCACTTATGCAAACATGTACTAGCTTACAAAAATGTATGCAACATCTTTATGAGGCAGATACTGTGTTAGGAGACACAAGAGACAAACAATGTAGACGATTCCTCTTTCTGTGAAGTTTATGGTCCAGAGGAGAAGAAATACATTACATATATAATCTCTAATTCATTCATTTATTCTTTTCTTTTCTTTTCAATTTCTTGAGACAGAGACTCGCTCTGTTACCCAGGCTGGAGTACAGTGGTGCAATCATGGCTCACTGCAGCCTCAACTCCTGGGCTCAAACGCTCCGCCCACTTCAGCCTCCTGAGTAGCTGGAACCACAGTCATGCACCACCATACATGGCCAATTATTTTATTTTTTGTGGAGATGGGAATCTCACTATGTTGTCCAGGCTGGTCTTGAACTCCTGGGTTAAAGCAATCCTCCTGCCTCGGCCTCCCAAAGTGCTGATTACAAGTGTGAACCACTGCACCTGCCCCTTATTCACTTATTTATTGACAAATGTTTACTGAGGTATTACCATATGTCAGGCACTTTTCTAGGCATTGGGAATATAGCAGTGTATAAACCTGATAATCCCTGCCTTCATGGAGTGTAACTTCTGATTGTGGTAAGTACTGCAGAAGAAAATGCAGGCTGCTACAGGAACCCCTTCAACATAAGCCCCATAGCTGGTCTAACCATTTGCTCAAAAGCCTCCTCAAGAGGGCTGGGAAACTGTGTTTCCTTCAGATGAGATGAGGCTGGACTAGACTGGAGAGCCTGAGAGTGATGGAGGAGCACTTCATTTATGCCTGAAGATCCCTGTACCATGCACTTGTTTTGTGTGCAATGTGTAACCACCAGACTGATGAACAGCACCTGGTCACTTAAAGGTGTCTCTGCGACATACCTGGACTGGGCTACGTGTGCCTGCATTGTATATATGTATGTATGAATAGACCTGGAGAAACTTCTCTGCTTTCAAAGTACCTGATAACACCCTCATCATTAAATTATCATCTATAAGCATGCATTTTTGGGAAAGGTTTTTAAGACCAGGAAGTCACACACCTTGGTCCATTTTAGAAAATTTTGCCCATGTATCTTGATTTTGCTGACTTTCTTCTGTGTCCTTCAGATAATTAAATTCTTTTATTTTTCCAAGTGGTATCTGCATCTGATCTTTCCATCCATCTAAACTTGCTATGAAAATCTCTCCATTTGGACCAGGCACAAGTGGCTCATACCTGTAATCCCAGCACTTTCAGAGGCCAAGGTAGGAGCATTGCTTGAGCCCAGAATTCAAGATCAGCCTAAGCAACATAGTGAGATCTTGTCTCTACAAAAAATAAAAATAAAAACATTTAGCCAGGCATGGTGGTGCATGCCTGTGGTCCCAGGTACCTGGGAGGCTGAGGTGGGAAAATGGTTTGAGCCCAGGAAGTCAAGTCTGCAGTGAGCTGTGATCATACCACTGCATTTCAGCCTGGGCAACAGAGCAAGACCCAGTCTTAAAAAAAATGTAAATACACAAAATAAAATCAATCAATTTAGTGGTTGTATGCCATAAGTTAGATTGAACAAATGATGCATCATCCAGCTTTCGCATACTATTTTAAAGGTGATAACAGAAATTATGAGAGAACTTTAAAACACTTTCTAGTTTAGGCATTACATCCTATGGCCATACACTATAAGGATCATTAAATAGGGTCAAGGTCTTTCTTTTCACTATAAAGTTCTGCTAAGGTCATTCTTTTCACGATAAAGTTTTATCTGAGAGCATGAACAGACTTGCTCTACATGGAATATATAGCTACCTTGGTGGATGATTTGAGGGAAGTTAAAGAAAGCTTTTTAAATAAAAAATGTCCCAACCTGTCTTAGTCCATTTGCTGCTATAACAACATACAATAGACTGGGTGGTTTATAAACCACAGAATTTTATTTCTCACAGTTCTGGGAGCTGGAAAGTCTAAGAGCAAGGTGCTATAAGATTCAATGTTTGATAATGGCTTTCTTCCTCATAGACAGCTGTCTTCTCACTCTAATGTCACATGGTAGAAGGGATAAGAGGTGTCTCTTGGGCCTCTTATTTTTCACTCAGGATCTATACTTAACATGCTTCACATGTAGTAGGTGGTTTCCTGTAATCACCTGAGAGCTTCTCTTGTCCACTGCACAGATAGAGCCAGTTTACTGAGATGGCAGTATAGTAGAGACACCTGAGATACATGTAGAGTATTATAGATTTACTGTGACAGAGTATTGCAGAAAAAGAATTTAATTAATGCAGGGCTAGCCATGTGGAAGATGAGTGTTTATGACTCAAATTAGCCTCCCCCAAAATTCAAAGACCGGGGTTTTTATAGGGATTATTTGGTGGACAGGGGCTAGGGAATGGGAAGTGCTGATTGGTTGGGTTGGGGATGAAATCAAAGGGAGTCAAAGCTGTCTTCTTGTGCTGAATCAGTTTCTGGGTGGGGTCACAAAACCAGTTAAGCCAGTTTATCAGTCTGGGTGACACCAGCTGGTCCATCAGAATGAGCATCTGAAAAATACCTCGAACATCAATCTGAGGTTTTACAACAGTGATATTGTCTACAGGAGCAATTGGGGAGATTACGAATCTTGTGACCTCTGGCTATGTGACTCCTGAGTCATAATTTTCAATCTTGTCAGTTTCTAATTTGTCAGTTTTACAAAGTTGATTTCAGTCCCCAAGCAAGGAGGGAGCCGGGAAAGGCTATTGTCATCCTTGCTCTAAGGTCAAACTATTAAGTAAATTCCTCCCGAAGTTAGCTTGGCCTTTGCCTAGGAATAAAGAAGAACAGCTTGGGGATTAGAAGCAAGATGGTCAGCTATGTTAGATTTTTCTTACGGTCATAATTTTGCAAAATTGGTTTCAATCCCACTAATGTTTCCCCACCCCGCTTGCCCTGAAGAAGTTCAAGATTAGAGCATCCCTCCTTATCACACCTCACCTGAGAGCTCTCAGCTTATGAATCATTTTGCTGCCAGTTTGGGGGCAAAAAAAATACCCCTACATTATCTTTCATTGATGGCTGTCATGTTAAAGGAACTCATGTCCATTTAAGAGAACATAACAATTTGAAAAGGGATATCAATTGAACAATGACAGATGGCTCATGCTGATACAAGAATAACAGAAGAAACAGAAGAGCACTTTAATTGAAATGTAATGAAAACTCTCCAGCAGAGAAAATTTGAGAGCATAAAACAATCCCTGAAACTTAAAACACAATTTCAAATGTCAAAATTCAATAGAAAATCTGTGGGGAAAAAGCAGTTATCTGGAAGATTGATTAAGGGAACATTTTACAACACTGTAAATAATATATAATATAAATATATATTTAAATATAAACATATATATTTATATTTATATTTAAATATATATGGCTTTTATATGGTTTAAATATTAATATATATTATATCTATAATATATATTTATATTTAAATATAAAGAAATAAAAATAATGCATGAAAAGTTAACAAAAATGAGGGATAGATTCAGGAGACCTTATGCACTTGGATTTCATGAAGAGAGAAAGAGACAGAGGGAGAGCTTTGATTATAAAGGGTAATAAAACTTTCCTGAACTGAAGAAAGATTTCAAGTTTTGAAATGAAAGTGTACTCTATAAGCCAGGCAGCTATAGCTTGTGAGATTTCTGAATTACAAAGATAAGAAGTATATCTTATAAGCTTCAGCTGTTCAGAATCAATTACTATAGCGTTGATTCAAAGTCCTTGTTAGTGGATTATGTCCTCTGTTAATACTTTTACCAGGAACTTTGCACAGCAATAGTTAAAGATCTGAAAACTGTCCTCAGAGGCTGCCCAGAAGAACACAGGGAAAAATTAAAATTTGTGTAGAGAATTAACGGAAGGGATTCCACAGATAAGTTATAATTAGCATGGGCAGGTAATTTGTGGCCACGTTTTAAAAGAGAAAAAAAATTACATTAGCATGAGACTTCCAATCTGTAATATCGAATGCTAAGAGATAGTGCAACAATACCTATAGAGCTTTGAGAGAAAAGATCTATGATTCAAAAATCCTAAATGAAATTCACATTATCATTTACATGTAAAGGCAGAAGAAAATTTTTGAATATGCGTGCATTTATAAATATATCCCCATGTACTCTTTTGCAGGAAACTAAAAGAACATAGAACTGGAATTTACACATCAAAATAGAAAAAGATGACCTGAAGATAAAAGAGATGATAGGATTTTTTTTTTTTTTTTTTTTTTTTTTTTTTTTTGAGACGGAGTCTCGCTGTGTCGCCCAGGCTGGAGTGCAGTGGCGCGATCTCGGCTCACTGCAAGCTCCGCCTCCCGGGTTCACGCCATTCTCCCGCCTCAGCCTCCGAGTAGCTGGGACTACAGGCGCCCGCCACCACGCCCGGCTAGTTTTTTTGTATTTTTAGTAGAGACGGGGTTTCACCGTGTTAGCCAGGATGGTCTCGATCTCCTGACCTCGTGATCCACCCGCCTCGGCCTCCCAAAGTGCTGGGATTACAGGCTTGAGCCACCGCGCCCGGCCTTTTTTTTTTTTTTTTTTGGCAGAGTCTTACTCTGTCACCCAGGATTGAATGCAATGGTGGGGTCTTGACTCATGGCTCACTGCAACCTCTGCCTCCCGGATTCAAGCAATTCTCCTGCTTCAGCCTCCCAAGTAGCTGGGATTACAGGCGCCCGCCACCATGCCTGGCCAAGTTTTTGTATTTTTAGTAGAGACGGAGTTTCACCATGTTGGCCAGGCTGATCTTGAACTCCTGGCCTCAGATGATCCACCTGCCTTGGCCTCCCAAAGTGCTGGGATTACAGGCATGAGCCTCCACGCCCAGCCAATGGTAGGAATCTTATAGAGGATATGTTGAGAACAAAAGCAATGTGAAGCCACACAGCTTAATAAGTTTAGGAACTGTTTGGTTGGGCATGGTGGCTCACACCTGTAATCCTAGCACTTTGGGAGGCCAAGACAGGAAGATTATTTGAGACCAGGAGTTCAAAACCAGCCTTGCCAACATTACAAGAATCTGTCTCTATATAAAAAATTAAAAATTAGCTGGACATGGTGGCATGTGCTTGTAGCCCTAGCTACTTTGGAGGCTGAGGTGGAAGGATCACTTGGGCCCAGGCATTTGAGCTTATGGTTTCAGTGAGTTATGATCACACCACTGAATTCCAACCTAACGGATGGAGAGAGACTATGTCTCTAAAAATAAAAATAAAAAAGATTAGGAACTATCTGCACCAAGATGACTTTACTATTCCAAGAAATCCTTGCCTAAGAAGGTAAAGTTGCAAAATATTTTTTTGTTTGGAAACTTTCCGATCTATGTATCTGAACAAAAAACTACTCATACAGCCTCATCAGGCTAAACAGCCTTCTTTTCAGAACAGTAGATCACTCAACTGGGTTTTTCAAGTGACTGATTACCTTTCGAGGCTGGCTTTATAGGTCTTGCCTCACTGTATCCAGCAATCCAAACTTTACTCAATCCCGGTCAGGACCCCACACTTCATATTGAAAGACATACCTTAGAACCAGATTCCCCAAACCTTACACATATCCCACCCTTGACACCCTTTTCTGAGGCTACTAAGATTATGTGAAGACAGTCATCTTCCTTACTGCGGTGAGCAATAAACTTAGTTTTTGTTCATCAGTAAACCATTTTGGTGGTTTCTGGAGGAGCCAGCAGTTAGCAATGGCTATAAATCTAAATCTAAAAGCAATTTATAAAAGACTGATGAATCTAGCAACAAAAAAATAAACTGCATGATAAATACCATAAACAAAGTCAAAAGACAACTGACAACCAAGTTAAAAACATGCTTTCAACGTGTATTACAGGAAAAGGGCTAATATTCCTAATATGTAAATAATTCTTAGAAATTAAGAGATCAAGCACCAAGCATCCATTAGAAAAATAGGATAAGGACGTCAATAGACAATTCACACACACAGAAAGAGACACATAAATGGCTTTAACAGCTGTATAGAAACAGAAAGTAGGTCATAACTTTGTTCTGTGAAAAGGCTGTGCACACAAAGCTATTCCTAAATGCTGAAGAAGCCAAGAAACCAAAGAAGGAAGTGAACAAATCCAGTTCATCAGTAATGTGTGATTTATTGAGGAACTTATGGACAGAAGGGTGATCTTGGATGACTGCAAGACAGGTAGATCTCCACACTGTTATTTCCCAGACGCAAGGTTTATATACCATATGGAAAAGGTACACACGCTCCAGCAAAACAATTAAAGGCAACCCTTCAGAACAGGCGAAAATGCTACGTGTGTCCTAACCTATAATTTGTGCGATAATATCAGCGTTGTTTTGTTCTCATACTAGGGACAGTAAATAAAGTAGAAACCAGAAGGTATACATGGGACTGGGTCTAATCAGAAGTCAACATGGTGGATTAGCATCCAAGATGGGGTAAGTTTTGTCTCCACAACCCTAACAAGGCTGTTGAAAAAGTGTCCTTAAATATACATATAATCACTTTTCAAAGTCAAGAAACAATAGATGCTGGCGAGGCTGTGGAGAAAAAGGAATGCTTTTACACTGTTGATGGAAATGTAAATTAGTACAACCATTGTGGAAGACAGTGTGGTGATTACTCAAGGATCTAGAACCAGAAATACCATTTGACCCAGCAATCCCATTACTGCGTATATACCGAAAGGAATATAAATCATTCTGTTAAAAAGATACATGCATGTGTATGTTTATTGCAGCACTATTCACAGGAGCAAAGACATGGAATCGAACCAAATGTCCATCAGTGGTAGACGGGATAAAGAAAATGTGGTACCCATACACCATGGAATATTATGCAACCGTAAAAAGGAATGAGATCATGTCCTTTGCAGGGACACGGATGAAGCTGGAAGCCATCATCCTCAGCACACTAACACAGTAACAGAAAACCAAACACCTCATGTTCTCACTCATAAGTGGGAGCTGAACATTGAGAACAGATGGACATAGGGAGGGAAATAACACACACCCAGCGCCTGTCATCAGGGTGGGAAGAGGGAGAGCATCAGGATAAATAGCTAATGCATGCAGGGGTTAATACCTGGGTGATGGGTTAATAGGTGCAGCAAACCACCATGGCACATATTTATTATGTAATAAACTTGCATGTACTGCATATGTACACCAGAACTTAAAATAAAATTTTTAAAAAAAGAAAAATACATATTATATACCTATAAAGTTCAAATTCATAACTAGAAAAATGCAGATTAAAAAATGCTGAGCTATTATTTCTCACCTATCAGATGGGTAAAAATTAAAATAAAATTTTAACTAATAAAATTTAATAATAAATTAAAATATGACAACACATTTTGTTAGCCAGATCTTCGGAAAATAATCACTCTTTTCATCAATGCTAAGGAACACAAACTGCTACAACCCTTCTCAAGGGAAATTTGACAATACCTAATATAACTACATAAGGAGCCCTGTAACCTCACTTATAAAATCTACCCTGAAGATACATATCCAACAATATGAAAAGCATATGCACAAGTTTATTCATTGTAAGATTATGTATAATTGCTAAATATAAGAAACAAATTAAATACTCATATATAGAACAGTGGTTTTTAATAAACTCTTAATAATCCACCCAAGACAGTACTATGCAGCTATAAAATAAATGAGGAAGAGCTCTATGCATTCATATGCAGAGATTTCCAAGGTATATTTTTATGTGGAAAGCAAACTACAGAAGAATATCTAGAGTATACTACTCTTCATGTAAAAAAGAAGTATATATAAGAAAATATACATATATCCACATATATGAGGAAAAACATACTGGAAAGTTAAACTAGAAACAAATGAGATTAGTTACCTACAGAAGTTAAGTAGAATCAGTGTGGAAAAATTGGGGAATGAAAATGGGTAGAAATGATTAGGGAGATGTGACACACTCAGAGTATTCCTATATGCATAGCTCTAATTCCTATAAATATGGTAATGTCTCACCCCCCAAAAAAATAAATAATTAAAATTAACGAGGATGTTGGGAAAAAGAAGACCCAAGATGGAATATAAGCAGTAACAAATAAGCCCAACTGTATTATAAATAAATGACATAATTATACTAAATGGGATAAAAAATAAAAGAATTATCTAACGTAACCTGGAGAACATTATTTTAACCATATACTAGAAGGCTGAAAACAAAAAGAACTGTATGAAAATACTGTACTTTAGTAAATTTGTTTTTCTTAGGGTATGGGTTAGTATTTCTGAAACTGCTTTATGTATATACTAGGATTGAGTAATTAAAAAATACACTGTGGATATTGACAGCCAGTTTTCTGTCAGACAAAAGAGTTAAAAATAGGGAAATTGTGAAGTAGCACAAACTCCAGATTGAAATCAGAGCACAAATATCAGTGTGAACTCATGGGTATACATACAGTGAGATCCCACTAGCAATGAGCACAACTAGTTTCCAGATCTTGGTTTCTAAATACATTCTCAATGAAAGGAACCAGAGCTCCTTGGGGAAATGACTAAGTCCAGACCTAGAGCAGGAGGAATGCAAGATAAGCTTAGACTATTTAATGTGCCAGAAAGTAAAGACATGTTCACAAAATAATGGGGGCAAAGTCTATAAGACATACTAGCCAACTTAAAGGAGCTACTAATGCCCAAATTTGGACAATTTGAACAACACAATCAATTGTATGAAAAGCAAGTACAGAAGTGTATCTAGAATATATTACTCTTGATGGCGTTGTTTTACAGTTAACTTTTTTTAATAAGTAGAAGGAGTATACTCTAGAATAATGATAAAAAGTATAGTACAGTAAATACATAAACCAGTAACATAGTCACTTATTATCATTATTAAGTATTATGTACTGTACATAATTGTATGTGCTGTACTTTTCCATGGCTGACAGTGCGGTAGGTTTGTTTACATTAGCATCACTATAATCCTGTGAGCAATATGCTGTGTTACCAGGTTACGAAAGCTACCATGTCACTACACGATAGGAAATTTTCAGTTCAATTATAATCTTATGGGACCACCTGCTATCATATATGTGTCCTGCCATTGACCAAAATGTAATTATCAGGTGCATGACTATATAAAAATAGACATATGTAGGACATTCTGATAGGAAAATGCCTGGATATATGAGAAAAAATGCTTTTACCTCTGAAGATCTGAATAAGGGAGGCTAGAGAGAGAGAAAGACTTTTACTCTTCATATAATCTTTTTTAAAAATAACAAACTTTTGAAAATACTGTCAATATTCTCCTAGGAAAAATAGTTTTATTTCTGTATTCATTAATTAATTTGGACCCAGCACTGATGAAGTTAAGTTTAACTTTTATTTTAGTTTTTCTCTATTGTTGAGTGAACATTCTTTCTCCCAGTTTCCAATCATGTTCTCTACATTGAGTCATTGCTTGACTCCATTTCCGTATTTGTAGTATCCTGACATCCTTGGTAAGACGATAAACTTCCTTATAAGCAAATTTAGAAGCAATTATTTAATTCAAGCTTGCACAATTTTCTCAAGTCCAGCACGAGTTGTTGCCACATCTAACAACAGCAAAGTAAAGGTTGCAATGCTTACTAGTGATGATTTCTTGAAGAAGAAAAGTCTTACTTAACAATAGAAACCTCTTTCGTCTTGCTGCCCAAGTCGCCAATTTTATATAGGGGAAGTAGTTAAAATCAACTAATTATGACAATTCCAGGATAAATTAAATTCTTAGAAATTTTTCAGAGAATAATACTTTCTGCCTCAAAAGTATGCATTTATTATGTATCAAATAAAATTTAAAATGTAGGGAACACTGAAGAAATATGAGATCAAAGAAATCAAAGGTTATTATTAAATTACATTTCTTTTGTATCTCCTGAGATTTCTCAATTATGCATTACTTTTATTAATTCATTTATTCATGAAATACAATATTTATCTAAAACCTGTTATGACCAGGACGGGGTGAGGAACTGGAGACATAGCTATTAAAAAAAAGTATTTATATTTATAAATTATGAAACAAAAAGAAAAAATAGAAGGTGAATATGTAGATAAAAAGAGACAACAGACTACCAGCCAATCTCAATGTGTGAAACTTGTTTAGATCCTGATTCAAGAAAAGACATTAAAAAGATGATTTAAATGAGGTAATTTCAAATTTGAATTCTGCCTGGATGGTTGATGATATTAAAGAGGTATTATTCATTCTTAGGTGTAACAATGACATTGTGGTTATGTTATAAAAAGGAATCATTTCAGAAACAGACTGAAATATTTACAAATAAAATCATATGTTGTCTGGGACTTACTTCAAAATAATGTGTGAGTGTAGGGAATGGGCAGGGTTGCAGTAGGGGCAGGATTGGCCATGGGTTGATGGTTACTGAGGTTGAGTGATGGCATGTGACGGTTTATTATTTTATTGTTTACTTTCATCTATTTTCAAAAAGTTAAAAAACCAGCCCTCCCTTTGCTGAAAAAAGAAAAGAAAAATTACAGGTTGTGTCCCTGCCTACTGGAGCTTTCAGTTTTGGAGAGAAAACAACACTTGCTGAGAAATTAAAAGATGATGTGTGTTGTAAAATGAGAGTGCAGGGTGACATTGCAATTGAGCAAGCTATCTTGAGATAGAGAGAGAAGGTAGTCAAAGATTTCGTCGACAAAGTTTAGTTAAAACTAAAATTAATAGCGCCATTGTACTCCAATCTGTGACAGAGTGAGATATTATCTCTTTAAAAAAAAAAAAAAAAAAAGGCCGGGCTCACTTTGGGAGGCCAAGGCAGGCGGATCAGTTGAGGCCAGGAATTCAAGGTCAGCCTGACCAGCACAGTGAAACTCCATCTCTACTAAGAATAGAAAAAATTAGATGGGCGTGGCAGCGGACGCCTGTAATCCCAACTATTCGGAAGACTGAGGCACAAGAATCATTTGAATCTGGGAGGTGATTTTTGCAGTGAGCCAAGATTGTGCCACTGCACTCTGGCCTGGGTGACAGAGTGAGAATCTGTCTCAAAAAAAAAAAAAAAAAAAGCCTAAAAACTAAAATTGAGAGACGGGTGGACTTGTGGGAGAGAGAAGATGGGGGCATATGGCAAGCAGAAAGCAGCATGTTCAAAGGTCTGAAATATATGTACATGTATTTTACAATCTATATAAGTCAAAATTGGATGTAAAGTTTAAAAGTCAGCTGAATATTTTGTTTACATATGTCACAGCGTTTATCTGAAGCTGATAAGGGTATATCCACATTGTTCTTTGCCATGTCATCTCCAATAACATGCAAGTAAATTCAACAAGACTTGTTCTCTGTATCAGGGACATAAAGTTGAATAACGCATGGTCACCTGAGAACCTTATAGTCCAATGGTAGAGACAGATATATTTGTCTATACCTTAGCAAAGTAAAACATGGCAAGAGCTGTACTAATGGAATAAGCTGGACACTGTGGGCGTATTTAGGAGGAGTGATTAGTTATGCCTTATTAGAACAACAAAAGGCTCAGAGAGGAGCATGCTAGGTTTTAAAAGTTAAGTAAGACTTGATTAGGTAGAGAAGGGGGAAAGAGAGGGCATTCTAAGTAGAAGGAACAATGTGAGCACAGACAGAGACTCAGACTCAAAAGTACATATTATATCCAAGGACCTGCAGGTAAATGATATGGTTAGAACATAGGCTTAAAATAAAATTAAAAACGGCCTGGCACAGTGGCTCACGCCTGTAATCCCATAACTTTGGGAGGCTGAGGTGGGCGGATCACAAAGTCAGGAGTTCGAGACCAGCCTGGCCAATACGGTGAAACCCTGTCTCTACTAAAAATACAAAAATTAGCCGGGCATGGTGGCCCGTGCCTGTAGTCCCAGCTACTAGGGAGGCTGAGGCCGGGGAATGGGTGAACCTGGGGAATGAGTGAACGAACCCAGAAAGTGGAGCTTGCAGTGAGCCAAGATCGTGCCACTGCACTCCAGCCTGGGCGACAGAGCGAGACTTCGTCTAAAAAATAAAATAAAATAAATAAATACTATTTAAAACATCTGTTTTGTGCTGTGATAAGATGTCATTTGTATGTTTACATTTTTCTTTTCTTTTCTTTTCTTTTTTTTTTTTTTTGAGACAGAGTCTCACTCTGTTGCCCAGGCTGGAGTGCAGTGGTACGATCTCGGCTCACTGCAAGCTCTGCCTCCCGGGTTCACTCATTCCCAGGGTTCACTAATTCTCCAACCTCAGCCTCCCAAGTAGCTGGGACTGCAGGCCCCCGCCACCACGCCCGGCTAATTTTTTTTTTTTTGGGTCTTTTTTTAGTAGAGACGGAGTTTCACCATGTTAGCCAGGATGGTCTCCATCTCCTGATCTCGTGATCCGCCCACCTCGGCCTCCCAAAGTTCTAGGATTACAGGCGTGAGCCACCGTGCCCGGCCATGTTTATATTTTTCAAATGCTTCACAAAGAAATAAATGCATCCTGGCTTCTATCACAGGCATTTCAGGAAAGGAATTGTCTAACTAGATGACTACAGATAATACAAAGCAGTGAATAAAAATAGAAGGCAGTTCAGGATATGTTTCAGCTCTTGATTCTCTAAGAAATGGATGACAGGTACAACTGATTTAGCATCAAAGCATCAAACCAAGCTTTTCATAAGTGAATTCAGCCATTTTCATGGTGCCTGGGCTTCCTTGCTGGCTCCTGTCCTCCTGTTCACCTCTGGATCTGGTAGTTCCTTTAGGCTTGGTCCTGATTCTTTTACTCTTCTCATGTTGCTTTTGTTTTTCATGGCTTTGAATATATACTTATGACTCCGTATTTAGCACCAACTCAAACCTCTCTTCTCAACCTCAGATCCAAATACGTAAATGCTTTCAAGGCATTCTTACTGAAATGCTGTGCAAATGTAGGATGTCTACAGCTGTACTTGTTCTTTTTCATCAATCCTGCCTCACCTCCAGTCTTCCACATCTTAATGATGCCACCTTCTACTCGGATGTTCAAGCCAGAACCTGAATATTATCCCTGACTCTGTCTCCCTCATGTTATGTATTCAAACTCTCACTAAGACCATTTGGTTCTACCTAAAATGTTATCTTGAATCTCTCCATTTCTGCCTTCTTTACTGCTGCCACCCTAGTATAAACTACCATTCTCTCTTGCAACAACTTTCCAAATGGTCATCTAGCTTCCACTGTTGCCCATGACAATGCATTCTCTACCTTAGAAGACGAAGATTAGGTAATTCCCCTGATTAGAATCCTTTAGTGACTTCCCTTTACTCTTTGATCAAATGCAAAATCCTTAATAAGGCTAGCAGCTTCCTGAAAGATCTGCCCCTATCTCTCCATCATTTCAAATCATTTGTTGCCTGTGTTATTGTCCTATTGGTTTTCAGGTTCTCAAATGTGTCCAGAACCAGCTCACAACCTTCATGCTTGTTTTTTTTGTTCTTTCCAGAAAGTTATTTTCCCCTGTCTCTTGGTTGGTTCTCTCTTTTTAGGCGAAGCTTTTGCTGGGACTTAGAAAGTAAAAATCTGTTCCATCACTCATCAGGCTAGATTAACAAACATTGATAAAACTAGCTGCAAAGTTTATGGGAAACTATTTATCCCAAAAACATGCGATAAAGCTTCATAATAACCTAATTCTTTGAGTGATTACTGTTTTCTTACTTGCTAAGAAACTTTGTTCTTTAAAATTATATGCTATTAGAAAAGAAACTTTGTCGTTTGAAATTATATTATTGTAACATAAAGCATCATAGTGTCTTGGAGACTCTAAAACACTTTGACACAGAGAATCAGCCTCCATTTCCATTCCAGCCACAGAGCTTAAGAAAAGGGCTTCTGGACACAATACTCCATATCTGTCTTAACTTACTAGCTTCCAAGGAAGCAGAATCCTGGATCCTGCCCAGACCTGATGTTGACTCCTGATTTGCTTTGAGTTCATTGAAAGCCACTTAAATGATTTCATTTAAATCTCACCCAAACTCTACTCTTCCCCCAAATCCTATGATTACCTTTTCCTTGTTTGGTGAGTGAGATGCCTCACAGTTCTGCGTGTGATCTCCCTCACTGCAATGAATCTATAAATTTGACTTCGTTGGACTCTAAGTTGTTTCCTTGTGCTTGTAGACTGATTGAGGTAGGACATGGGACTCTTCTTCAAAAAGCCGTCTCTAAAGTTCCCAGGACAAAATAGGTCCTCCTAATTCATTGTATCATCAGCACCTCTTACTTTTCTTTCATAGTATATTATATCCTTCAAGACCCCAAAGCAATTCGAAACCTTAGTCAAAATATTTGGTTAAAAATATTAACCAGTTATATCTTCTGTGCTTTGTTGGTAATTGGGTAAAGTTGAATGCAATCTAAATGTCCAATACTTAAAGTTTGAAGCAGGTTAAATATTCCTTACCTCCCATACTACATCTCATGATGTTTGCATGATGCATAAAAGTTTTGTAAGCCTGTGGTAATTTGAAAGATTAATTTTTGACCAATAATGCAAAGGTTTTTAAGCAAGTTGAAGAACCTTGACAAACAAGCAAAGCAGGCCTGATTAACTGAAACTGAATTAGAAAGAAAAAACCTGAAATGGTTAAAAAAAATTTTTAACACTTTTTTTATTGTTTATTTTCCTATGTGTATTTTTATTTATTTATTATGGTATTAAAGCAAGAAATATCTTATGACAGGAAAGCAAAAACGATATAAAGGACACAATAATTCCACCTAGCTACAAGTAGTAGAACTTAACACCTTTCCTTCCTCAACACATTATCTCCCTCTGAACACAACCATTTTTCATTTTAAACAGCCTTGTCACCCTGTCACTGAAGCTTTAATATGTTTAGTTTCTAAGCTCCAAAGCCTGAGGGAGGAAAGGGAAGGCTGAAGTCTCAAGAAAGAGCGAAGTAGTGAGATGACTGAAATGTAACTTCCTACCTCACAGCTTTGTCTTGGGTTAATTCTAAGGCCTAAAAACTACCAAGTATCCACTCAGTAAATAGCTGTTGAATAAATGAATGAACAGATGTCTCAATAAGCAAAATCAGTTTAATATATCTATTTAGTGTTCAGTTTCTCATAAGGATGTTATTTCCACAAAAATTCAAAATAGAGTTTTCAGCTCCTGACATTGGCTAAGGTGGGTGTACATTTATCTCCTGCCTGGTACCTTTCCTTTCTGACAAGTTTCTAGTCTGCTGTATTACACTATCTAAAACAGCCGCTCTGAGCTGACTAGCACCTTATCACTTTAGGCTTTCCTCACCTCCTCTGGCCCGGCACATCTGATATTTTGTTTAATCCTAAGTACTCCAGTTATTGCTCGTGTTAAGAACAGATACACTATCACTGGAATTTGGTTTGAGGGAAGAAACTCCACTGAAGCCATCCGTCTAAACATTAAAAATCAAGGAAGGCCTTTATTTATTTAATTTTCAAGTACCAGCCATCCTTCATCTGCACCCCAAATCATCAAATGTTTTTATCAACTCTCTGTAAAAAATTTGAATATCTTAAAAAATATTTTATTGTATTCAAAAGTGAAACAGAGACGATAAATACAAGTAGCCAATTTTAAGTACCACTGCTTCTTCAAAGAATTTCCTCTAGATTTGTTATTGTTTGCAAAATATATAGCCGTGGCTCATGCCTGTAATCCCAGCACATTGGGAGGCCGAGGTGGGCGGATCCCGAGGTCAGGAGATCGAGGTCATCCTGGCTAACACGGTGAAACCCCGTCTCTACAAAAAATACAAAAAATTAGCTGGGTGTGGTGGCATGTGCCTGTAGTCCCAGCTACTTGGGAAGCTGAGACAGGAGAATGGCATGAATCCGGGAGGTGGAGGTTGCAGTGAGCCAAGATCTTGCCACTTCACTTCAGCCTGGGTGACAGAGTGAGACTCCATCTCAAAAAATAAATAAATAAAACATATATATATATAAAAAACATATATTAAATATTACAGTTACAAAAATAACAATTACCAAAAGCTTCAACGGATAATATCTGTGCCTAATATACAATGTGGCAATGTTCATTATGAAGTTTTAATATGGAGAACTTTTTTCAGAATTTTTAAGAGAATGAATTTTTCTTTTTAGAATACCGAAGGCTTATGAACATCTGATGTTCAAATACCCAGCAATGGCTGGTTGTCTTTTGCTTGCCTAAACTCCACCTGAACAATGGCGAAGCTCTACTGAACCAGCCAACATAAGGAATTGCACATCCCAACATTTCTTTCCATCTTTTTTCTTTTCTGTCAGACTTTCACTCTTTTGCTGATAATAAGTACCCTTAATCTATTAAAAGAAATACGAAAACCACTTCTGACTTGCCTATTCTCTTTCATTACATGCATATTTACATCACCACTGTATGACAAATTATTTCACCTCATAGACCCCGTTTTCTCATCTGTAAAAGTGGTTAATGGTACTTACCTAAAAGGTCGTAAAATTTTTTAAAATACAGTATGTAAAACTTTCAGTGCAATGCCTTGTATTTGTCAAGTACATTGTAAATGGGAGTATTATCTACATCAACATCTTTATCAAGGTTACAATACTGCTCTGACTCATTCCTAACTGATTAAGGTCATGCATTACTTAACAAGGATGTAGTCTGAAAAATTCATCATTAGGTGATTTCATCACAGTGCAAACATCATACAAGGTACTTACACAAACATAGATGGTATAGTCTGCAACACATCTAGGCTATATATGGCATTGTCTATTGTTACTAGGCTGCAAACCTGTACAGCCTGTTATTGTACCGAATACTGTAAGCAATTGTAACATAATGGTCAGTATTTCTGTATCTAAATGTAGAAAAGGTACAGTAAAAGTCAACTATAGACGATATAAAGTGGTACACTTAGGCCAGGCACAGTGGCTCACTCCTGTAATCCCAGCACTTTGGGAGGCAGAGGTGGGAGGATCTCTTGAGCCCAGGAATTCAAGCCCAGCCTGGCCAACATGGTGAAACCCTGTCTCACCATGTTGCTGGATGTGGCAGTGCGTGCCTGTGGTCCCAGCTAGTCAGGAGGCTGAGGTGCAAGGATCGCTTGAGCCCAGAAGGTGGAGACTACGGTGAGTTTTTTTCTTTTTCTTTTTCTTTCTTTTTTTTTTTTTTTTGAGGTGGAGTCTTGCTCTGTCGCCCAGGCTAGAGTGCAATGACGCAATCTTGGCTCACTGCAACCTCCACCTCCCAGGTTCAAGCAGTTCTCATGTCTCTGCCTCTCAAGCAGCTTAGGACACAGGAGTGCACTACCATGCGTGGCTAATTTTTGCATTTTTAATAGAGACAGGGTTTCACCGTGTTGGCCAGGCTGGTCTCGAACTCCTAGCCTCAAGTGATCTGCCTGCCTCAGCTTCCCTAAGTGCTGGGATTACAGGTATGAGCCACCACGCCCAGCCCATAACCTTTCTTCTGTTTAAAAATTTTTTTTTTTTATTTTTTCGCTTTCAGACTTTTTGTTTAAAAATGAAGACACAGCCAGGTGCTACAGTGCAAGCCTATAATCCTAGCTACTCAGAAGGCTGAGGTGGGAGGATTGTCCAAGGCCAGGAGTTTGAGGCTGCAGTGCAATATGATTGCACCTGTGAACAGCCACTGCACTCCAGCCCGGGCTGACATAGTGAGGCCTAGTCTCGAAAAAAAAAAAAAAAAGACATAAACACACATTACACATGAGACTAGGCCTAATAGGGTCAGGGGTTTCAATATCACTGTCTTTCACCTCCTTATCTTCTCCCATTGGAAGGTCTTCAGGAGCAGTAACATGCATGGAGCTGCCATCTCCTATGGTAACTATGCCTTCTCTGGAATACCTCCTGAAGGACTGTTTTGCTGTTAAGTTTTTTTTAAGTATAAAAAAGGCATTCCAAAATAATAATACAAGTATAATACAGCAAGTACACAAACCAGTAATGCAGTTGTTTATTATCATTATCAAGTACCATGTACTGTACATATTGTATGTATTATACTTTTATAGGACTGGCAGCACAGTAGGTTTGTTTACACCGGCATCATCACAAACATGTGAGTAATGTGTTGTCTCACAATCAGCTCTGACGTATCTGGGCAATAAAAATTTTTCAGCTCCAGTGTAATCTTAAGGAACCACCATTGTATATGAAGTTTGTCATTGACCAAAAGGTTGTTATGTGGTGTGTAACTGTAATATAAAATTAGTTATTGTGATGAAATTATTTTAAGTGAGGGAGACAATGGGTTTGGAAATACAATTAGTCGTTTTGTTAGTTTTTTATTGCTGCTGTAACAGATTATGACAAACTTAAACATTAAAATAACACAGATGGGCCAAGAGCTGTGGCTCTCACACTTATAAGTCCAGCACTTTGGGAGGCTGAGGCAGGAGGATTGCTTGAGCCCAGGAGTTGGAGACCAGGGTAGGCAACATAGTGAGACCCCGTCTCTACAAAAAAATAAAAAACAAAATTAGCCAGGCATGGTGGCACATGTCTGTAGCTCCACGTACTCAGGAGGCTGAGGCAGGAGGATCATTTGAGCCTGGGAGGTTGAGGCTGTAGTGAGCCCAGATCATGCCACTACACTCTAGCCAGGGCAACAGAGCAAGACCCTATCTCTAAAAAAATAAAAAAAACCATACAGATGTATTATTGTATAGATCTGGAGATCAGAAGTTTCAAATGGGTTGGCAAGGCTGCTTTCCTTCTGGGGGCCCTAGGAGGAGAATCCATTTCCCTGCCTGTCTCAGCTTCTAGAGGCTGCCCACATTCCTTGGATCTAGCCCCCACATCACTCTGACCTCTACTTCATCACATCACCTTCTCTCCCTTTGTCTCACATTTCCTTTTTTATAAGGATCCTTGTGATTACATTGGGGACATCAGATAACCCAGGATAATCTCCCAATCTCAAGATCCTTAACTTAATCACATTTGCAAATTCCCTTTTGCCATATAACGTAACAGTGATAGGTTCTGAGGATTTGCGTATGGAAATAATGGAGGCCATTATTTAGTTTAACACAGTCATTTTAAAAAAAAGAAATCGGGGCATTTAACCTTCTAGAAACTGAACTGAAATTTCTCCATAATCAATAGAAAACTTTCTATTTTCTCATGTTCCACACTAATGAAACCTGCTTTTCTTCAGTGACACCAGTTGATAAAAATAAAACTATTTCTGATTCAATATGTTGCTTTCCCATTTGGATATCAGTATTTTAATTGAATCACTGACCACAGTTTTATGGCAAATGTGAATTCTGGGTTAAACAAACTAAATTGAGATGCAAATAACAATTTATAACATTGATCCTGTGGGTGAATTATTTCATAGTTCCAACAAATGTACTTATGTTTACCAACTTACAATACAAGGTCTTTTTAAAAGTCATTAATTTATTTTTATTTTTATTTTTTTTGGAGCCAGGGCTCATTCTGTCTTGCAGGCTGGTGTGCAGTGGCATGATTATAGCTCACTGTAGCCTTGAACTTCTGGGCTGAAGTGATCCTCCTGCATCAGCCTTCAAAGTAGCTGAGACTACAGGTATGTGTCACCACACCCAGCTAAATTTTATATATTTTTTGTAGAGATAAGGATATATAGCCCAGGTATTTGACCCTCCAAATCTGATGTTGAAATTGGATACCCAATGTTGGAGGTGGGGCCTAATGGGAGGTATTTGGGTCATGGGGCAGATCCCTCATGAATAGATTAATGTCCTCCCTGGGTTGCAGGTGAGTGAGTTTTTGGTCTCTTAGTTCCCATGAGAGCTAGGTTTTATGGAATTATTATTATTATTATTATTGTTATTTATTTATTTATTTATTTATTTTTAGGCTAGTCTCGAACTCTTGGGCTGAAGAGACCCTCCCACCTCAGCCTCCCAAGGTGTTGAGATTACAAGCATGAACTACCTCACCTGGCCAAGAGCTAGTTGTTAAAAGAGCCTAGCACTTCCCCCCTCTTTCTTGTTTCCTCTCTCACCATGTGATCTCCACATACACTGGCTTGCCTTCCCTTTCTGATATGAGCAGAAGCAGCCTGAGGCCCTCACCAGATGTGGATGCCAGTGCCATGCTTCTTGTACAATCTGCAGAATCATAAGCCAAATACACCTCTTTTCTTTATAAATTTCCCAGCCTCGGGTATTCCTTTATAGCAACACAAACAGACAAAGATGTATGCAATTTGCCATTTTAATCATTTTTAACTGTACAATTTGCTGGTATTAATTATATTTACAATGTTGTGCAACCATTTCCACCATCTATTACCAAAACCCTTTTGTCACCCCAAATAGAAACTGTGCTTATTCAGCAAAATCTCCCACTTCCCTCTCCTTCCAGCCTCTGGTAACCTCTGGTAACTTCTAATCTACCTCCTGTCTCTATGACTTTGCCTACTGTAAATATTTCACATAATGGTATCATACACTATCCTTTTGTGTCTGGCTTATTTCACTTAGCATAAGGTTTTCAAGGTTCATCCATCTTGTAGCAGGTATCAGTACTCCATTCTTCTTTTCTATGGCTGAATAATATTCCATTGTATGTATATACTGCATCTTGTTTATCCATTTATCTTTTTGTCTGTCTGTTTGTTTGTTTTTTAAAGAAGGGGTTTTACCATGTTGGCCAGGCTGTTCTTGAACTCTTGACCTCAGGTGATCCGCCCACCTTGGCAAAGTGCTGGGATTACAGGTGTGAGCCATCATGCCCAGCCTATCTGTTTTTCTTTTGATAGACATTTTGTTTGTTTCTACCTTTTGTTTATTGTGAATAATGCTGCTATGAACATTAGTGTACAAGTCACTGTTTAAGTTGTTGTTTTCAATTTTTTTGGGTATTGTATTAGGCCATTCTTGCATTGCCATAAAGAAATACCTGAGACTGGGTAAGTTCCAAAGAAAAAAAGGTTTAGTTGGCTCACAGTTCTGCAGGCTGCACAGGAAGCATAGCAGCATCTGCTTCTAGGGAGGCTTCAGGAAGCTTCCAATAGTGATGGAAGGCAAAGTGGGAGCAGGCATGTCACATGGCAAAAGCCCGAGCTCAAGAGAGGAAATGGGGAGGTGCTGCACACTTTTAAACAACCAGATCTTGTGAGAACTCACAATCTTGATGACAGCTGGAGATGGTGTTAAGCCATTCATGAGAAACCACTCCCATGATCCAATCACCTCCCACCAGGCCCCACTCTAACATTGGGGATTACATTTCAACATAAGATTTGCGTAGGGACAAACAGTCAAACTATATCAGGTATATACTTAAGAGTAGAATTACTGGGTGATAATTCTGTTTTACATTTTGAGGAATTGCCAAACTATCTTCCACAGCAGCTGAACCATTTACATTCCCACCAGCTATATACTAGGTTTCCAATTTCTCCACATGTTCAACAACACTAGTTATTTTTTCTTCTAATTATAGCCATTCTAGTAGGTATAAAGTGGTATCTCATTGTGGTTTTAGCATCTTTTGAGTTGTTTATTGACTATTTACATGTCTTTTTTTTAGAGAAGTGTCTAAGTCTTTTGTTCATTAAAAAAATTGAGTTATTTATCTTTTATTTGTTGAGTTGTAGGATTCTTTATGCATTCTGTATATTAGTTTTTTGTCAGATATATGATTTGCAAACATTTTCTCCAATTTTTTGTGTTATCTTTTCACTCTCTTTATAGTGTCACTTGATGCACAATTTTGATGAAGTCCAATTTATCAGTTGTTTCATCACTTGTACTTTTGATGTTATATTTAAGAAACCATTGTCAAACCCAAGGTCATGAAGATTTTTCAATATGTTTTCCTCTAAGAGTTTTATAGCATTTAATATTTAAGTGTTTCATAGCTTTAAATTTAGGTCTTTGATCCATTTTGAGTTAATTTTTGTACATTATGTAAAGGTATAGGTCCAACTTCATTCTTTTGCTTGTGGATATCTAGTTTCCCCAACACCATTTGTTGAAGAGATTGTCCTTTTCCCCATTGAGTGGTCCTGGAACCCTTGCTAAAAATTAATTAACCATAGATGTCAGTGTTAGTTCTGGCCTCTCGATTCTATTCCATTGGTCTATATTGGTCTATATTGTCTATCTCTGTGCCAAGTCCATGCTATTTCAATTACTATAGCTGTGTAGTAAATTTTAATCAGAAAGTGTGAGTCCTACAACTTTGTTCCTTTTCAGATTATTTTGCCTATTTTGGAGTATTATGGGTTCCTTGAAATTCTATATGAATTTTAGAATAGGTTTTTCCGTTTCTGCCAAAAGCACTGTTGGGATTTTAATAGCGTGATTACATTGACTCTACATATCATTTTGAGTAATGTTGTCATTTTAACAATATTAAGTCTTCCAACTTATGAACACAGGATCTCTTCCCATTTATTTAAGTCTACTTTAATTTCTTTCCAGAATGCTTTGTAGTTTTCAGTGTACAAGTCTTCTGCCTTCTTGGTTAAATTGATTTCTAAATATTTTATTCTTTTGGGTACTACTGTAAATGAAACTTTCTTAATTTCCTTTTCAGATTTTTTACTGCTAGTGTGTAGAAACATGACTGATTTTTGTGTGATTTTGTATTCTGAAGCTTTACTAAATTTGTTTATTAGCTTTAAGAGGCTATTTTTCGTATTCTTTAGGGCTTTCTACACTCATATCACTTGCAAACAGAGATAGTTTTACTTCTTCCTTTCTAATTTGGATTTATTTTGTTTCTTTTTCTTGCCTAATGGGTCTGGCTAGAACTGCCAATACTATGTTGAATAGAAGTGGCAAACACAGGCATCCATGTCTTCTGATTTTAGTGGAAAAGCTTGACATTTTTCTCCACTGACAATGATGTTAGCTGTGAGTTTTTAATGCATGGTCTTTATCATGTTGAGACAGTTCCTTTCTATTCCTGGTTTATTGAACATTTCTATCATAAAGGAGTAATGGATTTTGTCAAACGTTCTTCTATATCAATTGAGATGATCATGAATTTTTCGCTTCTTCATTCTATTACTTGGTGTATTACATTGACTGATTTTCGTATGTTAAACCACTCTTACATTTCTGGGATAAATCTCAGTTGGTCATGGTGTATAATTCTTTTAAGGGTTGCTGAATTTAATTTCCTAGCATTTTGCTGGGGATTTTTGTATCTATAATGCATTCATAGGGGACATTTGGCCATAGTTTTCTTGTATTGCCTGTCTAGCCTTGGTATCAGGGTAATGTTGGCTTCATAGAATGACTCAGTAAGGATTCTGTTTCTCAATTTTTTGGAGGAGTTCGAGAAGGATTAGTGTTAATTCGTTTTTAAACGTTTGGTAGAATTCACCAGTGAAGTCATCAGTTCCTGGGCTTTTCTTTGTTAGGAGAGTTTTGGTTGCTGATTCAACCAAAATTGAATATCATTACTTTTTATAGATCTATTCAGATTTACTCTTTCTTCCTGAGTCAGTTTTGTTGGTTTGTGTGTTTCTAGGAATTTGTCTATTTCATCTAGACTATCCAATTTTTTGACATGTAGCTATTATACGTATTCTCTTACAATCCTTTTTATTCCTACAAATCAGTAGTACTGTCTTTCATTTCTGATTTTATTTGTTGAATATTCTTTTTTCTTATCTAGTTAAAGTTTTGTCAACTTTGTTGATCTCTTCAAAGAAATAATTTTTTGTTTCATTGATTCTATTGTTTTTCTATTCTCTATTTCATTTAGTTTTGCTCGAATCCTTATTATTCCCTTCCTCTTTATGGCTTCAAACTCAACTGAACATAAAGTATTAACAAATTGACTTTTTTCTCAAATGTCTAAAATATTAAGCATAAATATGTCTAGAGTCATCAAAGAGCAGCCTCTTTGTCAGATTTGCTGTTTAATCCATGTAAACAGCTTTCATATAATTCATGATAGAATATTACTATGTTCTTTGGAAGACACTTAGGAAAGACAAAAGGTCACTGGGCAGAACCACCCTAGATTGAATGTTAAGGCCATCTTATAGTTTGCAGGACTTGTGGTAGACAGAGAGAATAATATCCTGGACCTCTTGGGTGTATACAGGACAAACGGAAATAAACTCTCATTTTTAGATCATAATGTCATCATGAAACATATCAATCTGGTCTATTTCTGAAGAAAACAAGCACAATGATACAGTTTGAATGTTTGTCTCCTCCAAATCTCATGTTGAAATTTGATCCCCAATGTTGGAGATGGGGCCCACTGGGAGGTGTTTTGGTTATGGGGGCAGATCCCTCATGAATGGCTTGGTGCTGTCTTCATGGGATTGAGTTCTCACTCCTACTTCCCATGAGATCTTATTGTTAGAAAGAATCTGATACCTTCCTCCCCTCTCTTGCTCTCTTCCTCCCTGACCATGTGATACACGAGTTCCCCTTTGCCTTCCACCATGATGGAGGCTTCCTGAGGCCCTCAACAGAAGCAGATGCTGGTGCCATGCTTCTTCTACAGCTTGCAGAATTGTGTGAGCCAAATAAACCTCTTTTCCTTGTATATTACCCAGCCTTAGGTATTCGTTTATAGCAATGAATACAGACTAAGACATATGATGAAGACCCTTTGACATCCTATAAACATTGATTTCTCTCTGTGAGAGAAGAGCATGAATCTAAGTGATGCCATTACTGTAATGTGAATTCCACAACGCTTCTCAAAGATGTGGCGCATATGTTCCTAATAATGGCTTTCTAAGAATCTGTTCTGAAGAGGTACCTTCTCTCTGATTTTCATTTGCATTTCCTGCTTAGCTTACACACTTCACCTTGCCTACCCACCTGTCCTGACCCCAATAACCTCCATCATCAGACATCTCATCTTAACTACCTACTTCCTACTTTTCCCAGTGCTTCCCATTCTTCATAAACCATGATCATAAGCCAGAGACACAAGGTCATAGCTAAGGAGATGGGATCAGAAAATCACCTTCTGTGATTTTCTATTATTCTCAATACATAACTTCAATAAAATCAAGAAAAGCATGAAAGGACATCCTAAGGGGTCAGGTGAGGTTGCAGTGGGGTTAATTGGTCAATAGTTTATGCCAATTAGGATTTCTGCAGAAAACAATGAAACACTGGTTTAAACAGTAAAGATATTTTAATTCCTTATAGACGCCCATGGTAGATACACTCCAGGTTTAATTCATCAGCTCAATAGCATCATCAAGGACTTAGGTTCTTTCCACTTTCTGCTCTGTCATCTCACTGTGTTGGCTTTATTTTCAAGCTAGCTCCTCCCTGGTTGCAAGATAATTGCAGCAGGTCTAGCTATCATATTTAGACATGCCAATGAGCAGGGCAGTAATCCCGTCCTTGCATTTCTTTCTCATTTTAAGAACAAAGTGTTTAAAAAATTATACTTAAAATTACTGGCATCTCTGTCAATTGAAAGATGTCAATCTCTTTCATTTTTCCTAATCACTAATAACATCTACTAAAAACAAAATGTCTGTATAAAATAATTTATTTGAATAAAATTAAAGTTGTTGAGTGAGCTCGGCTTTTTAGCAGTGGGAAAGGAGGGGTGCATAGATTAGTGGAAGACAAGAAGCTAGTGGGGCTCAAGTCCAGCAAGAGCAGAAGTTTGGAACCAGGACTTCCCGGCCTCTCAGGGCTTCTTTTTAACCACCTTATCTCAAATGATTTGTGCTACATAACTTGTCCTGGCTAAACTTTCTTAATCTCAACTGTTTCATTTAATCAATAACAACTACTGCACCACCTTCAAAATATCAATTTTCAGCATTTCATTTACTGAATATCATTTCCTTTCCTTACAGGCTATTTTACTGTGTCAAATTCAGTATTCCTTTGACTCAATAGGATCTCCAATCCAGTGATCTCACAAAGTGTTGAAGCTTTATTACCCCATTATTTGTTTATTTCTTAGGACAAGGAAAACAAACTTTCCCAGAAACTCCCCAGTAGACTGCTCCTCATATCTCATTGGCTAGAACTGAGTTGCATGCCCATTCCTAAAACAAAACTGGCAAGAAAGATAGTTACCAAGATTGGTTTAGACCAAATCAGGATTTTCTCCTGAGGAGAGGATAAAGAGAGCTTCCTGGGAAGCAAATACTTACACATTCCAAAGATTCCAAAGACAAAAAGAGAATAAATAGTGGGTCATTAACTAATAGTAAGTGCTACAGTATTACAGGTAAAGTTTATCCCTAGCAACAAGTGACACCTTCTGAAGCCATTATACATTTGTCATGAATAAGGCAAGTATCAGGAAAAGAAACACCAAAATAACTCTATTTCCATTTATTGCATTCTAGCCCTGGTTCTACCAAATATTTGTTGGATGACTTTAGGTAAAGCATTTAGCCTCTCTGTCTTGATTGCCACATCCACAATATGAGATAAATATTATTCTGCATACTTCCTGGGAGAGCTGGGAAGATAAAATGAGATCGTTATACCACATAAAGCAAAGCAACAACACTTCCATATTTTAGTTTCCCACATTGCCTATCCTATTTTCATTTATTCATTTATACTTTTCAACAAACAATTGTTGGTAGTTTGCTTAATGTAAGATATGGGATGAATATTTTCATGATGGCCCCTGCATCTAAGTAATCATTTCGCAGTACCTGCCTTATCTCTTGTACCGAATCAGATTAGACAGCATAGGAAGTAAGAATGAAAAGGTGAGGTGGGATAATAAGGAATGTTGTTTGTGGAACCATAAAGGTTGCTTCAATTTGAGTGTAAACTGTCCTTTTTACTGAAGCAATTGCAACCAAGTGTGTGAGTTCACGGGTGTCTACGTTGCTTTTCTGGCTTAGATACTGTTTGGGTTTTAATACTGACTGATATATAATACAAAGCAACTCAATCAAAGAACGATGGGTCTATATACAACAAAACTGAACAAAATCTGAAAAAACAGTGATTCCTACATGGGCTACTGAGGCAACATGAAATGGACATTAATCGACTAAGTAAAAAACAGATTTCTTGAAGAATTAATAAGTAACTTTTGTTTTGGAAGTTCTCTATTGTTTAAAATCAGCCAGATGTGGTGGCCTGCACCTGTAGTCCCAGCTACTCAGGAGGCTGAGGTGGAAGGATCACTTCAGCCCAGGCGGAGGTTGCAGTGAGCTGAGACTCTGCCGCTGCACTACAGACAGCCTCCTGCGTGACAGAGCCAGACCCTGTCTCAAAAAGAAGGGGGGGTGGGGGGCAGAAAGTTCTCTGTTGTTTGAAATAATAAGGAAACATCAAATGCTCTAAAGTCAGCTAACCAATAGTCCTAAAGATAGAATGGCTCAAAAAGATTTTCCAATTTTGGAAAACTAACATTTCAAAAAGTTCTTTTCTTTTTTTATGAATCCTAAGATTTCCATATCCTAGAAAACTAACATTTAAGAAAAAAAAAATAAGATGGTAAAACATAACTGCTATCATCTATGCCTGTTCTGGAAAAATATAGAGAAGAAGAGAGTGTTTGGTTTTTTTAAACCAGGATTTGGAAAGCCATTATTTATCTTTGTGATAGAATAACATTATGTTTTGGATGGAGGGTAATTCTGGGGAAATTATATTTCTGAACAATAGTTTTGGTTTGTGCAGGAAAATCACCATAGAACAGGACTAGAAAGTGTATAGCTAGTTTCCCTCTTTGAAATGGGAATAGCAAAACATATAAAGAATATTGATAATTTAAACCTACCATAATTTTGCATCTGGTTTCTCAAGTAGTTCTGTGGATTTAGAACCAACATTTGCTGGGGGGAAAGAATTACCAACATCAAAGTCTTAGGATGTGTCAGGGCACCAGAAGAGAAGTTTTGTCACTGTAAAATAACTCCCTTGGCAGAGCATGATAGACTGTAAACAGCAGGTTACTTCAATGGTTATGTGTGGTTCGGTGAAGTTTTCTACATTAATTGAAGCGCAACTCAAGCAATTCAATGTAGTCCTGATATGCTGGAGAACAATCTAGCAGTTAGCTATCAGTGATGGTGTGGTTCCTTTTAAGCAAAGGTAGCTTGTAGTCTTCAGACTTGTGACCTATGCAGCCTCCATATTCAAGTGAGGTTAAAGGGCCTGCTGTTGGAACATGGATCACTCCAGCCCTATCTGTACACATGGACCCCTCTTCTGTTGGCTTCCACTGCAACAAAAAGCAAATAAACACTAAATCAACATCTGGCAACTGTTAAAAGGAATGATGCAACAGTAGGGCAGAAAGATAAGAAAGCTCAAACTTTCTTGGCATAGGCACAAAGTTCGTTGCTCAATGTAGTTATGAGATAATAAATATCTATGAAAAACTATTTGTCAGTTTATTTGATTAAGAGAGAAGTGATAATAAGAAACCCTTTAATTCTGCTTAATAAAAGCAACTGATATTTATTTTGGGGCAGGAACTATATAAAGTCTTTATGTAAACTGTTTAATCCTCTCAACAGTCTCATGACTAGGTGTTATTATCCCCACTTTACAATTAAAAAGAATTGAGGCAAAATAATTTAATTTGTTTAATATTCACAGGTAATAAGAGATGAAGCTGGAATCTGAAAACCAGAAAGTCTAACTTCTGAGACTATGTTCTTAGTCCAGTATTGTATATGCTTACATAGAGAGCCTTCCTATTTCCCTACAGAATTTAGCTGTTTCCTTTCCTTTATTGTTTCATCCCCAGAAAACTATCTTAGTAACCTCTTTAAAAGTAGATGGCTGTAACTTAAAATACTATATATGATACCATGTAATCTATTTTTTTTTTTTTTTTTTTTAGATGGAGTTTTGCTCTTGTTGCCCAGGCTGGAGTGCAACAGCATGATCTTGGCTTACTGCAACCTCCACCTCCCAAGTTCAAGTGATTCTCCTGCCTTGGCCTCCCAAGTAGCTGGTATTACAGGCATCTGCCACCATGCCCAGCTTCTTTTTTGTATTTTTACTAGAGACGGGGTTTCACCATGTTGGCCAGGTTGGTCTCGAACTCCTGACCTCAGGTGACCCGCCCACCTCAGCTTCCCAAAGTGCTGGGATTACAGGCATGAGCCGCCGCACCTGGTCGACACCACGCAATCTTAAAAGTGGAATGACTATTTTTGAAGTCCTATGGATAATCTAGCAAAAATAATTGAGCTTATCCTTTAGTATAGTAGATTGATTAGAAATGAAGTTCTACTCAAGACCCATTAATGTAGGAACATCAAGTTAAACTTTTTTTCTTTTCCACTCTGAAAAAATACAACAGATAATGTTAGCTTCTAAATAAAATTGCACAACCACTAGCAATTCATTCTCAGTTGGATCTCCAGAGCTGACCATACAAACTTCTACTTGTTTCTCCCATTCCTCTTAGTTGTCAATCCTTTCCCATTATTTTCCCATTTCTCTCAGTTACAAATACAAACCACTTCCACATTCCAAGACTTAATTCCTATTCCCCCATCTTTCAAACTTGTCTCCTATGTTACTGTGGAAGCTGAGGCCATCAGGCTTGAATTCCGTGAACTCCCTCCTGCCAGATCTACAAATTTATCCTCATGTTCACCCATCCTTCTAACATTCCCTCAGAAGATAAGGTCTCATCTCCTTCTGGCCCAAATCAAAATCTCTACCTGTGTTTTTGGTTCCATCCTCTCCCATCTCTGCAAGGACCTTGAACCATTAATTTTCCTTTCTGCCTCTTGTATTCTGTTAGATTTGCCAAATATATTGCTCCCATACTACCAATTTCTTATGAGGGGAGGCGATTTTCCCATGATCTCTGCAAAGGGATAGCCATGTTTTGCACACTGCAAACTTCTCTGTACTACATGATTGGACCAAGTGGTCACCTATGTCAAAGGGCAGCCAATTTACAGACTGCCCAGATAATTCAGATGTGGTCTGGTATGAAACGATGAGCACGGCCAGTGACTTCTAAATTTTTTCAAAGGCTGCTTAGTGCTCTAAGAATGAGATATCCATTTTAAGTGAGATGAGTGGATTTTTATCATTAGAAAAGTTATGAAATAATCTTTCATGCATGTGGTGCCTGTGAAAGTCATTCACATTGTTCAGTGGGAGTAAGTATAATCCATATAATTGCTAGAAAGCTAGGCATCAGTTCTATTATTGGGACCACATTTTCATAAGTTAGCTTTTCCTTTAAAGACATTGTTACATTCCTCTTTATAAGCCCATCACCATCTTTACTCCTTTTCTCTTTAAGTGTCTCTTTGGTTTAGAGAGGTGTGCCTCTAAGTTTAGGCGTGCCTGTAAATATTAACCAAGAAGAAAAGGGGCGAACCTATGAATGCTGAAAATTTGGAGACGTTCTGTGCAGGAAACCATCTTCAGGGCAACAGATGTTCTTTTTGATATACTATTTTGTAGCATGTCAATGCCTGAACATTAGTAATGATGACTAATATAGTGGATTGATTAGAAATGAAGTTCTCTCTACTCAAGACCCATTAATGTAAGAACATCAAGTTAAACTTAAATTTTCTTTTCCACTCTGAAAACATAGTTCTCACTCTGAAATCATAGTTTCCACTCTGAACATAGTAATAACATTAGTAACGATAAAAATATTTATAGCAGCCTATTACATGCATTTTAAATACATCATCTCTGATTATCATGATAATCCCATGATATAGGTTCTAATATTACCAATTTTCAGTTTAAAAAAAAAAACACACAAAAAAACTAAGGCCCAGAGAACATGGTAACTTCCCAAGATCACTCAATGAATAAGCAACAGAGGTAATTAGAGTCTGGGTCCAAAGCTTAAGTACTCTTTGTCTTCTTTATACTATATTTGGCTTTTCCCTAGCCAAAAACAAGGAGGTATTGCTTACTTTTACTTTATCATTGTTATCTTGGCATAACATCAAAATAATTAGGAGCAGATGTACCTAAGTGTATAAAACAGGATAAAATCAATTGATGAGGAATTAGGATAAGGAAAGTAAAATCAAACTACGGGCAAGTTTCATGTATAAAAATATGTGCTGTGCCATACATTTTGTAAGTAAGAGTCTCTAAAGATTGCTTCATAAGAAGTGAATAATGACTTTGGGAACACTTAGTAACCCCTAGGACTCAAAACATTGGGTATGAGAAGTGATCATTAATAAGCATATGTATTAGGCAAAATACAGTGAGATGAACCTGGCACAAATGCTCGCTGAATGCACTTAGAAATATCAGGCAACTCATCCTATAGAGCATACAGGTTAGAATGTCTATTTTAAGAAGGAGCGGATATTTACTAAGTACTAATTTAAGCAAAGTTCTACAAAAATATCACTGGCCATGAATATTCAGGCATTGACATGCTACAAAATAGCATATCAAAAAGAACATCTGTTGCCCTGAAGATGGTTTCCTGCACAGAACGTCTCCAAAATTTCAGCATTCATAGGTTGGCCCCTTTTCTTCTTGGTTAACATTTACAGGCACGCCTAAACTTAGAGGCACACCTCTCTAAACCAAGGAGACACTTAAAGAGAAAAGGAGTAAAGATGGTGATGGGCTTACAAAGAGAAATGTAAGTTTCTTTGAAGGAAAAGCTAACTTACGAAAACGCGGTCCCAAGTTCCTTAAATCTGGATCACCATACGACTTTTGTAATACTTATTATTTCCCCAGCTGGCATATAAACTGGAGTTTAAGTGGGAAAAAACAACGTATTGTTCAGATTTATTATTTTTTGGATCAGGCAAAGATTCTGAGCAATAACCTATTAAAAAACCCAGCTGCTGATTTGAGTATGTAAGTATATGGGAGGAACGTATGAGGAACACATGTATCTGGAGTGGTGGTAAATACAGAGCATGTTTGCTTCGCAAAGCAGATTAGCTCATACTTAATAATAGAGTAAATCTGCTGGGCCATGACTCAATGCACCCAAATTTTCCAGATTGCTATGTCTCTACTCGCTAAGCCTTCGGGATCAACAAGCACAAAACTTTGAGGGTGCTGTCTCACTGATGTCCGTATGAGCTCTGGTAGTCCAGGTCAAGATTATACCAAAGATTCAGGACTCAAATTCCTGCAGAATGTAAGCCCCTTTCCAAGTTCTCTGCTTTACTGTATCCTGTTTATTTTCAAACTCAAATGGAAAAACAAACAAACAAAAAAAGACAAACACCTTGGGCTTCAAGAGGCACCCTGCGGCAAGGCCCAGCGATGTGAATTTTCAACAACCGTCTCAGGCAGATTTCATGCTGATGGTTCAGGCACTATACTTTGAAAAACACAGTATCACAGCTGTCCTGTTTTGGCAGCCTGGGAGGCTAAGGTTTAGTCTGGGCTTTATTCACACCCAAAACAACTAAAAAAGCGGAGGAGTCTTTGAGTCAATCCCTGAAGCTCTGGCTAAGAGGAAACTCGCCCACGCTCCAGGGCAGCGACGCCGGCTCCACCTCAGCCACGGCTGTCTCAAGCTTCTCCGGGTTTTCCGCCGGCTCCACCCGAGCCACAAGTCTACAGGGCTCCTCGGAGCTTTCCGCCGGGACGCAGGACCCACAGCCAGCTGCCGGTACCTCCTTGACAACAGCGAAACGCATCCCGACGGCCGTCGGCCGGAAGCGCCCTCCAGACCCGCCCCCTGCCCTCCGGAGCCGGAAGCTTGGCAGCGGCAGCCGGCTCGGCGCCCTCCACGGTCTGCGCCGACAATGATCCGCGCGCCCCGCTGCTTCCTCAGGATCTCCGTAGCGCCTGCCGCGGCCCTGGCTGCGGCGCTGCTCTCGTCGCTTGCGCGCTGCTCTTTTCTAGAGCCGAGGGACCCGGTGGACTCGTCGCTCAGCCCCTATTTCGGCACCAAGACTCGCTACGAGGATGTCAACCCCGGGCTGCTGTCGGGCCCCGAAGCTCCATGGCGGGACCCTGAGCTGCTGGAGGGAACTTGCACCCCGGTGCAGCTGGTCGCCCTCATTCGCCACGGCACCCGCTACCCCACGGCCAAACAGATCCGCAAGCTGAGGCAGCTGCACGGGCTGCTGCAGGCCCGCGGGTCCAGGGATGGCGGGGGCAGTAGTACCGGCAGGCGCGACCTGGGTGCAGCGCTGGCCGACTGGCCTTTGTGGTACGCGGACTGGATGGACGGGCAGCTAGTAGAGAAGGGACGGCAGGATATGCGACAGCTGGCGCTGCGTCTGGCCTCGCTCTTCCCGGCCCTTTTCAGCCGTGAGAACTACGGCCGCCTGCGGCTCATCACCAGTTCCAAGCACCGCTGCGTGGATAGCGGCGCCGCCTTCCTGCAGGGGCTGTGGCAGCATTACCACCCTGGCTTGCCGCCGCCCGACGTCGCAGGTGACCCCTCGGGCGGCCCGTGTGCTGTCCCGGTCCTCCTACCCGCCTTGGATCCTCTCCCGCCTTCCCCAGACCCTGGGCTTTTCCGATGCCCACAGCTCTCTTTCCCCTTTTCCCAAGCCGTCATCCCTCGCGCTACGTCCTCCCTGTCGCGGGGTATTACAGACTTGACTATCTCTTTTTCCCATTACACGTATGTTCATGTATTCATCAGGTGTAAATTCAGCATCTTCTACACGCTCCCTGCTTTAGTAGAGTTGGGGATCCAACAGGAAAGGGGACAGACAGGTCTCCCGCAATTTTTGCGCTCCCATTCCCAAATTGAATTGCCCCTTCGAGCGCCAACCCATCCCTTCCCCCTTCCCTGGCGTCCAGTTTCACAATTGGGCGCACTTTTTAAAAAACAGAATCTAGAATTTTCTTCCTCAGGCTTTGCTTCCGATGCTAGTTTTTTCTCCTCCTCCTTTTTTTTTTAAACTCATCATCTTCTTCAGATGGCAGTTTTAGACCTACAGCCTGTTTTAGGAACCTGATCTCAAGCCTTTGTGCCCTTCTTTTTTCTTCTGTTTTGTTCATGTTTTTACTCTAGCGTTCCCATCATTGTAGCTGTGGTCCATGGTCACACGCAGTAACTTAACTCATTCATTCCATTAATTATACTTTTTCGAAATTTGAGAAATCATCTAGTAAGGCCCCATTGTTTCACAGGTGAAGAACCCGAGCCCAAGAGTATGCCTTCTTAATTGTCTTTTTTAAGGTCTAGAATCCAAGTCTTCTGTTTTCCTAGAATGGGTCTTTTTCTCTTAGAAAATGTTGTAATAGTTACAAATAATAATGATAGCATACACCTCATGCTTATTGTGTGCCAGGTATGCCTCACATTTATTTTACAAAATCCTTACAACCACAATCCAGAGTTGATAGTATTTTCCCCCGTCTCAAAAGATGAGGAAATTGATACACAAACACATTAAATAATTTGCCCATTTTCGTACAGCTAGCTGTGGACCCAGGAAATCTGATTGAGAGCTTGCTGTCTTTACCATTTTGCTATATAGCTTCCGTTTGTCCAATAGCATACCTGACAAGAAAAAACAGGTAACACTTTTGTACCACAGAGATGAACAAGCGTTAATCGTTTCTTGTTCACTTTTAAGGCCAGAATTGAAGTGAGGATTGTTGTTTAGCTTCAAAGCCCAAGTGAAAAATTAGAAGTAGGCTGGTTTGTAATTTCTTCTGTAGCTGTTAAACAGTGAAACCATCTGTAAGGGATTTCTCCACTGATTCTGTGTCATGTTATTGTGGGTAATTCAGTTAGCTGACCTGTGTCTAATTATTTGTTGAATTGTGTTTTTTTAAAGATATACTTTTTCCATTAACATGAGTGAAAATTCCTCATAAATCTGTTAAATTAACAGAATGTTGAAAGCAGAGCATATTTTAATATAACGCAATATCTATAGTGACTTTCTGGAACAAGTGAATTTTTGTTCTCAGATGGCATTGTGAAGACTGGCATTTGTCTCTCAGTACAGAGCCAGGGATGAAAATATTACAGTTCGGAATAAGCCCACTCCTGACTGTTTTCAGTCTCAGATGGTAAACCCTTTGCCTAGCCACTTTGTTATTCTCTATAGACAATAGTTTTGCTTATTATGTACATCTGGTCTTTTGAGGGAGTCTGCTGAATTAGATTTGTAGTTTTATAGAAACAGAACAATGCCTTTGTTTTTGTTTAAAGACTAGCAATAATTAGATAGTAACAAGGATAAAATACCCAGATCCACTTGGGAAATTACATTTTAGCAGCCACAGAAAAAAGGTGATAAAGTTAGCTTATTTTCCTTGTCAAGATACTTTCTTAAGAATTGCAATCCAATTGACAAAGTGGGCAGAATTATCCATTTCAAGAGAGACACTTAAACATACATATTGATATTTTTTTGCATACACATCCAAAGCCCAGATAAAACTATATTCAGTTTTCTCATATTTTATGTACAAAAATGATATACTTGGTGTTCTTTTCATGGCAAATTGTTGGATAAGTGATTGAAAAAAAGTGTGTTTTGAATATGACTGAAAATAAGGGCATGCCAGTAGTTGAAGAATGATTATGCATGCTTCTCCAATACATATTTGTTGCCAAATTGGGGGAATAATGTAATTTATTAAAGTCTAAATAGAAAGTTATCTGGGGCTTCAGTTAGAAGATAAACTAAGTCACAGGCACCAGCACAGTGAAGCACAGGAGACCCGGAACATCAGTGCGTTTTGTGCTTTTGTCAGTCGTTTTTGTCCAAAGCAGAATCTTTTGTAAAATAACACAGAGTTGGGAAAGTCAATTGAGAAAATAAAATACTCTGTTTAGACTTTGGCTTAGAGTGAAAAAATAGATTCCATATGTTGAATTCTCTCTCACCTTGTAAGTGGAAACTTTGCTGATTTTTAGTTTGGTTTCTCAAGTTTTCCGTGCCTGACAGAAGCAGTACTTATAAATGTATAAAGCAGGTTCATTGCGTAGCATCACTACAACACATTTAATCTTCAATCTCTGTTTCTTTAGTCTTTTCTAGCTATTCTCATGCATTACAGACATTATAAATCGGGAATAATTTTACCCTATGACTTTCCTGATCAATATGTGCTTATTTCAGCTATGCGGATTAGTAAGATGTTAGTGTTCCTTTTTCACACTTAACATTTTCAATAATTTGAAACTGTCGTTTATGTCAGTGATTTACAAATATATATATATATAAATTTTTCTCTCTTTCAGATATGGAGTGTGGACCTCCAAGGGTTAATGATAAGCTAATGAGATTTTTTGATCACTGTGAGAAGTTTCTAACTGAAGTGGAAAAAAATGCTACAGCTCTTTATCACGTGGAAGCCTTCAAAACTGGACCAGAAATGCAGAACATTTTAAAAAAAGTTGCAGCTACTTTGCAAGTGCCAGTAAATGATTTAAATGCAGGTAATATGCCTGTTGTCTTTAAACTTATGGTTTAAATAATTTTGAACTGTGAAAATGAAAAGCAAGGAACCAGAATTGTTTTTAAAGGCCCCAATTGATTTAGGTTAAGAAAATAATATGTTCTAGGTCAAAAAAATTGTATACCTTGTGCTTACTATTTACCGTTTTTAGATTGATATTCTTCTTTGAGTGTTATTTAAATTAATGCACAAGATTCTAGCTATATTCTGGAATTTTTTTGAGGGCAGAGTATATAAAGCCTCAACTGTAGGCATTATTTTTAAAACAAATTATCTTATCTGAATTTCCCCCTCACAAAGTGATACAAATGAAAAAATCATATAATTTCTTTAGCTTTTGAAGCAGTTCAAATGTACCTTTTAATGTGTAAGAGAGGTAAGTTTTAGAAAGTGGAAAGCAAAGTACTATGATGTTTTTTGAGTCTTTTATATGTGGCCATGCTGAGAAGATGAGCAGTCATGTCTATTATAAGTTATTGCAGTGGATGGGCTGACCATGCAGCTTAGCATCCAAACTGGTGGGACACTTTTGAAAGTGAAAGGGAACACTATTAATAATTTTGCCAGGAAAGCAGATGGGAAACCAGGGCACATGATCACCCAGCAATGGGAGATTAAGAAAATAAGATTTTTTTCTATTTTCTAGGAATTTATATTCCGTAGGGCAGATGTTGACAAAGATACGTGCAAAGATTGTAGATTACATTATACTCTGAATTAATTTCCAAAAGACTGGAAGTAGATGTTGGGGAAAAAAATAGATTAGAATTTGTCAGTCACAGGGCCTGGATACTTTATAAGGATCAAAAAGAAGATGCCTAGACCAGCATTTGAAGTTGAATGTTTTCTGTCTCTCCAAACTGGCAGTACATTGGCATCACCCATGGAGCTTTAAAAATTATTTACTTTATTGGGAAATAATTCAAACATAAAGATAACAAAAAAGGCTAATGTAGTTAACATCCCTATACCCACCACTTGTTTTTACTCAATTTTAACTTTGTGCTTCAGTTACTTGCCTTAAATAAATTGAGGTCCATTGGTCCCTTTCCTGGATCCCATTCTTCTTCCCTTCTCACCAATGGTAATTGTTGTCATGAATTGAGCATTTATGTTATCCCATGTTTTATACATAAATAGGATATTGTTTTGCAGATTTTAAAACTTTTAAGAATGATATCAAAGTTTATACCAGTCTGAAATTTGATTTTTATGCAGCTTTTTGTTTTTGAGGTAATGTTTGTAATTCTAGTCCTACATTTTAAATGTATGTATTCCATTCTATAAGTATACCAATATCAAGCCATTATTCTGTTAGTAGGCATTTAGGTTGTTGAAAAAGATTTTATTTAAACTATTTTTAGTCTCTGAATGGGCAAGAATTATGTATTTTACTGATGGAGTAACAGCTACTTCTTTTCGGAGGCAATATTAATATAATGGTTAAAATAATGTATTCTGGAATTGGACTATTTGCATTTGAATCTTGACTCTACTATCCTATTGAATAACTGTGATTTTTCACAAGTTTCTTAATATCTTTATGCCACAGTTTCCTTCTTTGTAAAATGAATGTGGGAATTATTCTTGTCTTGTAGGATTATTGCAAAGATTATATAAGATTAATTCATACAAAGCATTTAGTACCTGGTACAGTAATTGCGCAATAAATACTTTTGCTATTTAAATACCCTTTTGTTTACATAGAGGGGTGATGCTATATGTATTTTCAGTAACTTTACTATTTTTACTTAACAATATATTTGTCTCTAGACAAATACAGAACTGTCTCATTCTTTTAAATCCTGTGTTATTTCATGGGACATATGAGTGACTCAATTTGTAAGTCAATGCTAGTTAAATTATTTAACCCATCATCGAATTTTACTGCTGTAAGAGGCTGTTGCTAATGCAGTCCAGATTCTTTTTATATAAACCATTTTCCTACTGAAGTTTTTCTTAGTTTTTAACTCTTTCAGGTAATGCTGCAGTGAACACTCTTGTAGTCTGTTTTTTACACTTGAGAGTTTATTTGTAAGATAAAATAGGTGAGGCTGGGTGCTGTGGCATAACCTATAATCCCAGCACTTTGGGAGGCCAAGGTGGTTGGATCACTTGAGCCCAGGAGTCTGAGACTAGCCTTGGCTACATGGTGAAACCCTTCCTCTATCAAAGATACAAAAATTAGCCAGTCTCATAACCTGGTCTCCAAATAAATAAATAGATTTTAAAAAACGTTTTTTAAAGGTAAATAGGTGAAATTGCTGGGTGAACACACATGAGTATTTTATATCTTAACATATACTTTGAAATTATTCTCTGAAGGTGTAGTAAAAATTTATATCCACAGTATATGACAATGTTCATTTTCCCATATCTTCCAACAGTAGATATTATTAGTCATTTTAATTTTTGCCAATTTGATTAATGAAAAATAGTACCTAGCTTTAATTTGCAGTTCTTTGATTACTTCTGAAAGTGAACATCTTTTCATGTTTAGTAGCCATTTGTATTTCTTCTGAGAATTGCCCCTTCATAACTTTGTTCCTATTCTGTTGGGTTATTTTTGTTTTCTTATGAATCACAAATACCTTTTATGTGTTATAGGTATATTAATTATATCTTTTAATTCTGCCTGACAAAAGATTCTCCCTTTGCTTGTTGTATGTTGCTAATATTTTAATTTTTTCCTTATTTCTTAGGTTTGTTGATGGTGCCTTTGATTGCACAGAAGTTTACGTCTTTTAAATAGCCATATCTGTCCTTCATTATGGCTTCTGAGTGTTGTATTTTGCTCAGGAATCCTCCCACTCCAAGATTATTATATTTTCCTATTGTCTTCCTTTTTTGTTGTTTTATTTTTTTCTCAGGGGAGCAGAGGGAAAGGGTCTATTTCGTTTCTTAAATATTTAAATTTCTTACCCACTTGAAATGTTTTTGAGGTTCTGAAAGATTGACCAAGAAATCAGAAGGATCATAACGGATAAGTCAGAGCTGCAACTTAAATAAGATCATGTATCTAACTTCTTTACTTTGTAAGTGGGGAAATTGACACTTAAGAGAGCTTACCCAGGATAATTAGTGGCAAAGTCAGGTCTCAGCCTTTCTTGATCTGATGCTTTTTCTCCCTGTACTCTGAAGAGTTGTTTGGTGATTTTTTTTTTTTTTTCAAGTAAACTCTCTTCCAGTTAAAGAATATACCATTTGGACTGACTTCATAGTTTCGGAATTAGAGCTTTGAGTGTAAATAAGCCAGGTCCTTTCATCAAATGTACCTGGTACTTACAAGCCACTATATTGTATCAGGTATTGAGATTATAAAACCTTTTCTTTACATGAGCAAAGTTTTGAATGGCTTTTCTGTATATTCCCAATGAAATATATTTTTTTGTATCGTATACTGCTTCAGGGGAATTCTGTAAACTCAGAACTAGCGCAAAATGCATGTAACGTCAGTTGATTTTTGGTCCCATTTGCCTTTAGGAAAACAGGAAACGCAGTAAAATTAAAGAAAAATCGAAGCAGTGGAGGCAACCACTGCAGTTGACTTTTTTTCTCTCTAGCGTTAAATATCACCCACTTCTCATGGACTAGAAAGCAGCAGTGTTTTATTTACTAACAAAGGCTACTTTTTATAGCCCAAGCAGTCATTCCCTTATCCCTTCTCTTCAATACCCATATGTATCTCAAAGTAATGTAATCAGCAAATTAGCAGTGTAAAAATCCTAGATAACTTATTCTGAAATCCACTTCTGAAATCATTTGAGCAGCTAAGTTTGAAAAACTGATGTTGGTACCAATGTTTCGCTCTAGTGTGTGATTTTCCCCTTTGTGCTTCTGTTCTTTGGCTGTCTCTCCTTCCCCCTCACTTACCTTGCACTTCTTCCCTCTCTACCTCTGTAGTCTTCTCTCTCCTTTTATATCTTTTCTGTACTTACTGCTGCTTCTTAGTTATAAAATGAATTGTATAATTTAAACTGTTCAATAAATGTACTTTGTTATTTGTAATTTTTCAAGTCTGGTACTAAAACCTTTATAACCTTAGCCCCCCCTCCTTGAACCCTCTAAAATTAACAAAATCATGTTAAGTTTTATATAGCAAGTCCTTGGATTACACTTTTTGTTGATATTGCTGGGCAAATATGTTCTTAACAAGTAATTACCTGAGACAGGAGGATTGCTTGAGCCCAGGAATCCGAGGTTGCAGTGAGCTGTGATCACCACTGCACTCCAGCCTGGACAACAGAGCAAGACCCTGTCAAAAAAAAAAAAAAAAAGGCGGGGGAGGCAGAAAAAAGTTACCAATTACAGAAAATTTCTTAGTTTTTTTGGACTGAAATTTATACTTCTCATGGTTTCTTCCTGATAGTTCAGTTCTGCCCCCTTAGATTATACAGAGCAAGTCTCTTAATGCTTTGATAGCCAGGAAGAAACTAAATAATTTCTTCCCCAAACCAAAGATGTCCATTTTATTGAACTGTACCACACAAAGATATTTAACCTTTGAAAAATTGCAGAAAATAATGACCCACAAAATTTTACCTTTTTTTCCCCCCCCAGATTTAATTCAAGTAGCCTTTTTCACCTGTTCATTTGACCTGGCAATTAAAGGTGTTAACTCTCCTTGGTGTGATGTTTTTGACATAGATGATGCAAAGGTAAGTATTATTTTTGCAGTTCCTTTGCTTTTCTAAAAAAATTCTTTTTTGGCTTGCTTGTCTGCATTTGGTTACTTGAAGCAGCTTTTCAGAAAATGAGCAGTTAGGGAACATAAGCTGTTTTGTGACTAACTCCTAATTTTCCTTGAATAAAGAGAGACTAAAGGTTCACATTGGTCCCACCTACTTGTAAATAGTTCAGGTTCAAAAAACTCTGGAAACATTTTTTCCATGGTGATTTGATTTCTAAATCAACCCATCTACAGACCTACCTTTAACCAACCCATCATCAAATTTTACTGCTCGGAAGGGATTGTAGAGCTGATATAATCCCAGATTATTCTTATAGGAAGCCAAAGCTCAGAGAGAATAAATGGTTTTCCAAAGTCCTAGCGACTGTTTTATAACCTTTTTCATGGGAAATTGTGTTCTGTGTTTTACAGTAAACACTCGTATGTCCTTCGCCTATATTTACCAGTTGTTAACCTTTTTTGCCACATTTCCTTTATGAGTCTCTCTACTATATTAGTTTCCTATTGCTGCTCTAACAAGTTATCACAAACTTAGTGGCTTAAAACAATATAAGTTTATTATCTTATGGTTCTGGAGGTCAGAAGTTCAAATTGAATCTTACAGGGCTGAAATCAAGGTATCAATAGAGCCGTATTCTTTCAGGGGGCTTTAGGAGAACATCCATATCCTGCTTTTTCTGATCTCCAGAGGCTGCTTGCATTTCCTGTCACTCAAACTTCTGATGGGTATATCTCCAACTCTTAACTGTCCTTCCTGCCTGCCTCTTGTAAGGATACTTGTTGATTACACTGTTGATTACACTGGGCCCACCTAGATAGTCCAGGATTTATCTCTCCATCTCGAGATTAATCACGTTGGCAGATTCCCTTTTATCAGGTAAGGTAACATATTCATAGGATGTCAAGGATTAGAATGTGGACATATGGGAGCAGTTTTTTCTGTCCACTATGTATATATAATCTTCTTGTACCCCCCACCATCAGGATGCTTCACTCTTAAATACTTGGGCATGCATCTAGGACAAGAACATTCTTTTGTATAACCACAATACAGTATACCATAGTTATATTTATGTGTATAATGTATACCACAGTATTTTCTAATATACAGTCAACTTTCAAATTTTCACATCCTAAGTCTTTTATAGCTGTTTTTTGTTTGTTTTGTTTTGTTTTGTAAGATTCAGGATCTGATAAGGGATCATTCATCGCATTTGGTTGCATTTCTTTTAGTCTCATTTAACCTGAAAGAGTGCTCCAGCCTTCCTTTTGCCCTTCGTACATTGGTGTTTTGCAGGAGTCTAGGCCAGGTTTTTTGCAGAATGCTTTTGGATGTGTCTGATATTTTTTACTTAGGATTAGATTCAGATTAAACATTTTTGACAAGAGCCCTACATAAGTGATATATCCTTCTCAGTGCATCATGTCAGAAGGACTGATGTCCATTTGTCACGTCATTGATAATTATTATTATTATTATTATTATTTTTGAGACAGTGTCTCTCTCTGTTGCCCAGGCTGGAGTGCAGTGACACAATCTTGGCTCACTGAAACCTCTGCTCCCCAGATTCAAGTGATTCTTGACCATTTGATCATTTGATTACAATGGTGTCTGCCTGATCTCTTTATTGTAGAGGTACCTTTTTTCTTGTAAATAAAGAACTTCTTGACCGGGCATGGTGGCTCTTGCCTGTAATCCCAGCACTTTGGGTATTTTCTATTATTTTCTTCTTCAGTGATTTGATAGAAAATAATTTATCCCTGCTTTGGACTTTCACTGTGAAATAGGTTTATATACTGAAGTATTTACAGGTGAAATAAAATGATACCTGGGATTTGCTTCAAAATAATTCAGTGGTAGTGGTAGGAGCAAAGCTGAAATGGGATTGGTTGAATGCTGATTATTGTTGAAACTGGATAAGTACACAGAGGTTCTTTATACTACTCTTATATTTTTTATGTGTTTAAAGTTCTTCTTTAATATTTTTTTTTCTTTTTTTTTTTTTTTGAGGCAGAGTCTCCCTCTGTCACCCAGGCTGGAGTGCAGTGGACCGATCTCAGCTCACTGCAACCTCTGCCTATTGTGTTTAAGCAATTCTCCGGCCTCAGCTTCCCAAGTAGCTGGGATTACAGGCGTGTGCCTTCACGCCCAACTAATGTTTGTATTTTTAGTAGAGACGGGATTTCACCATGTTGGCCAGGCTGGTCTCGAACTCCTGACCTCAAGTAATCTTCCTGCCTCACCCTCTCAAAGTGCTGGGATTACAGGTGTGAGCCACTGCGCCTGGCCAAGAATGTTTTTTACAATTAAAAATGAATAGACATTTATGAAATTCTGAGATAATTAGATATCCTGAACCTTGAGTACCTTCAGCAAGCATTTTTTGAGTTTCTGTTCTGTGACAAGCACTTGCTTGGAACTGAAGACACTAACATTAGATAGATACTGTCCTCAAAGAATGCTGCAAGGAATGAAAGACATGTAACTAAACCATTGCAAGATAATAGAATGTTTATACAGTAATAGAAACATAACGCAGATGCTCCTTGACTTATTGTGGGGTTGCATCCAGATAGACCCATGGCAGGCTGAATATCTTAAGTTGGAAGTGCATTTCTGATTTACAGTGCGTTTATCCAGACATAGCCTCGTTGTAAGTCAAGGAGTGCACTGAATGTGTATTGCTTTTGAACCATTGTAAAGTTGAAAAATTGTAAGTCAAACCATCGTATGTTGGGGACTGCCCGTAAAAGGTGTAGTGATGCACAAAGGAGAAAATTAATTTGTAGGATAGCTTTTTTGCAATTTGTGTCTTTAATAAGTATGTCTAGATTTTCTCTCTCTTGGGATTAGTTTTGGTATTTAATGTACCTATAAAAGTCAGTCATTCATGTTATCCATTATTTACTGAATTAAGCCAATATATCTTTTGATTTTAAAAAGTGTTTTCCTTCTCTGAAATTATTTCCCCATAATTACTTGTGTATTTTTGCTTTCAATTTTTTCTTTATTACAGTAGTTTATTGTTTACTAATTTATTTTTTCCCCAAGAAACAGTTTAGCTTTATCTGTTTTTGAACTTTATATTATGGAATTACTCTGTGTATGTTTTTTTCTTTTGGTATCCAGCTCTTGTTCAACATTAAGTTTTTGAGATTTATTTGGGAGCTAAATGGTGAGAACGCATGGACAGATAGAGGGGAACAACATACACTGGGGCCTTTCAGAGGGCAGAGGATGGGAGGAGGGAGAGGATCAGGAAAAATAACTAATGGGCACTAGGATTAATACCTGGGTAATGAAATAATCCATACGACATACCCCCATGACACAAGTTTAAAAAAAAAAGCTTCCCATTTATAGATTGCTACTTAGAAGGCAGGAATTTGAACTGGGAGGAATTTTAAATGATCTTGACCTGTTGTGTTATGAAAAGGTTCACAAATTTCAGGAAAATGTACCTCTTCTCAAATGGATTGTGAATTATGAGGTCACAGACATTTCTCAGGATTCTGTAAAACATATACTTGTAGCAGAGTATTAGAGGAGATTGAAGCAAAGGGGCATGAGGTAACTTCTTGGGGGTGATTAAGTCATTGTATTAACACGGCGGGGGTGGGTTATACAGGTGTTTATATTTGTCAAAAATCGTCAACCTGTATATTTAAATCACGTGTATGTAAATTACAATTTTAATTAAGTTTTTAAATTGAAAAATATGAGATTGCATATAGCTACAGTTTTTAATTTTCATTACTATATAGTATTCCATTATATGAATATTTTACAGTTAATTCATTATCTTTTTGGTAGACATTGTTTTTAGTTTGGGGCTGTTATGAACCTTGTTGCTATGAACATTATGTATATGTTTGTTGGGGTACAGGTATACCTGTTTCTGAAGGTGTATGTCTGTGGTAGAATTGTTGATTCTCATGCTTCAGCCTCCTGAGTAGCTGGGACCACAGGCACCCGCCACCACACCTGGCTAATTTTTGTATTTTTAGTATAGAAGGGGTTTTGCCACATTGGCCAGGCTGGTCTCTAACTCCTGACCTCAAGGGATCCACTTGCCTCGGCCTCCCAAAGTGCTGGGATTACAGGTGTGAGCCACCGCACTGGGCCTTTTTTTTTGTTTTTTGTTTTTTTATAATATAAAGTTTTAATAGTAAGCACGTGAGAGTTTTAAAAATCTCAGTTGCCTCCTTTTTATTTCTAATAGATTTTATTTCTTGAATAGATTGAACAGACTTTTATCTAATTCCTTTTAATTCCTTTTTAAATTTCTTAAGTGTTTATGTCTCTTTGCTAACTTTTTGATTTAATTGCCTTTGGGTAAGGACAGACTCTCTAAAGCCGTGTTTTTCCTCCGCTCTCACACCACCACCACAATCATCAACACAGAAGACTTCTGTGACCAAATGTGTGGGAGCCTTTCCCCTGCACACCAAGCAGGAGACACCAGCTGGGTGTCCTCCAGTTCAGTTCTGACACTGTCTACCTGGAGGTAGTGTTAGATCCCACAGGTTGAGGGCTCAGTCCCCAGGTGCCCCATTGGTACTCTTCTGCTCAACTGGCTTCAAGTTGACGTTCCCATGACATCTTCTTTGGATTCAGTTAATATGCTGTAGCAGCTCACAGAACTCAAGGAAACATGTTTGCTGATTTATTATAAAGGATGTTACAAAGGATACAGATGAAGAGATGAGTAGGGCGAGTTATGGGGGAAGGGGCGTGGAGCTTCCATGTCCTCCCTGGGCATGCCACCCTCCAGGAAGTTCCCATGTTCAGCTTTCTGTAAGCTCTCCAAATCCAGTCCTCTTGGGTTTTTATGGAAGTATCCCTTCCCCCCAGGATATGAGGCAGGACCCTTTCAGGGCAGGATCTTAAGACCCCCAGAAAGGCAGGAAGATGAGAGTTCTGCCTCTGCACTGTGGAAAGGGAGGCAGGAGAGAGATTCTGTTTCCTGAGGCCTGCCCCTGAGGCCTCACACACCCAGTATTATACCAAAAGACTTCAACAAGGGATATGGGAATTACAAACCAGAAAGTGTGGACAAAAGCCAATATATACATATCATAACACCACAGGTCAGCCCCTGGTTTTCAAAGAGGGATACCTTACATCAAAAGAGTATACACAGTCATTAATAATTAGTCCAGTCCATCATCTTATATGAATGTTTTCCAGGGCGAGGCCACTAAGGTTTGCCAGCTTCCTTTCAATCCTGTCAGGTTCCAAAACCAGGAGTGGTTTTGGCAAATATATAGCTTCACCGTTTCATGCATCTGTCATTTGAGCTAAGAGACAGTGTCACCTTTTGCTTGGAGCCTCGTTCAAGGCGTTCATGTAATATTTCATTTCCTTTATAACCCACTTATTCATCGTTTTACCCTCAGCTATTCTCCTTTTCTTCATTAATATCTACACTTCTGCCTTTGGAAGGGACACAAGTTGCCATTGTGCTATGCTAGTCTAGATTGCAGGCAGCAATGCTAGTGTAGCAAGCAGCTCCTCCTCACCCCTTTAATGTATTTTTTATTTTGTTTTTACATATGGCACTGACCCACCCCTGCTCTTAAAACTTACTATGACTTGAACTTAGTTTCTCTAGGAGCTCTTTTGGGAAGAAAGGTTCGTGACTATTGCAGTCGTCTTGAACCTCTTTTGGGTTACATATTTTAGTCCTCTAGTTGTGGTTTTAGCTACAGGTTTTAGTTCTAGATAGAGGTTTTAGTTCTCCACTTCTACATGAGCAAATGATCAAATGATACATAAGTGCAAAATTTAACCCTCAGATAAAGGCTACTTAATTACCAGCTCTCGATTCCAGACCTTGCAGCAGAGATTAATCACTGTAACCAGTGATAGGTAAGTTTCAAACTGTTCTCTATACTTGTATAATCTGTATCATTCTTAGAAATATAAAGGGTATAATGTATATGTGTGTGGGGGGGTAATAAATGGTATTATAGGGTATGTATTATTTTTAACGGACTCTTATTCAACATTGTGTCTTGGAGCTCTTCCATGTCAGTACATGGAGATCTATAATACAGAACTTTTTGATAACTGCAAAGTATTCTGTAGTATGTGTATACTATAGTTTATTTAACCGTCTACCTACTGTTGGAATTTAGTTGTTTCTGGGGATTTTTTGGCATCTATAAGCAGTGCTACTGTAAGTCATTCTTGTACATTCTCGCTGGTGTTCCTCTGTGAATATCACTTTATAAGAAATGGAATTAAATGGGTCATAGAGTATGTGTGTTTTCATGGATTTTGCCAGTTTGCCCTCTTGAATGTCTATACCAATATACATTCCTCCCAACAGTACCCATTTCCCCATATCCTTGGTACACTTTTATTATTATTTTTTTCACCAATGATATATGAACCAAAGTAACTCATTTTCTATTTGACTTCTACCTTCTCAAAATTCTTAAACATTTCTCATCCACTGTTATCTTCTGTGTTTTAATGAATATTCTTCTTCTTTATTCTTTCTTCTAAATGTATCCTTGACATATGACATAAATACTATATTTTGTGCAGAATGGTAATTAAACACTGTAACCATTTCTTAGAGAATCATTATTAAATCAGGGAATCTGTTATGTTTTTGAAAATATATTAGAAATGATTTTTGAATTTTTTTTAGGTATTAGAGTATTTAAATGATCTGAAGCAATATTGGAAAAGAGGATATGGGTATACTATTAACAGTCGATCCAGCTGCACCTTGTTTCAGGATATCTTTCAGCATTTGGACAAAGCAGTTGAACAGAAACAAAGGTAAGAACTTTCTAAAAACTTTGAAGTACATTTTGAGTTTACTATTAAACTTCTGGAAAATTTTTTATAATGAGTAATTTAAAAAAATAGTTTTTGCTTGTGTTTTAAAAAAATTTTTAATGTGATACAAAAGAATTAGATAACATGTGTAAGTTATAAAACATATGAAACCTTCCACTCTACCCAAGAACTACAATATTAATAATAACTTGGATTTGTTTACTTATGTGTTCCTCAACTGTTCCGTTTTCCTGCCTCCTCTTGCTCTTCCTTTCTCCGGAAACTACTGTTTGGAATTTTGTATTTGTCATTCCTTCGCCTCTTTAAAATGGTTTATATTATTAATGTATTGCTGCCCAAATAATATATTTAGTTTTTCTTGGAATCATACTGCTTATTGTCTTTTGGACATTGCTTTGTTTCCCCCTCTCAACTTTATGTTTTTAATATTCAACATATTATTGCATATAGCTGTAGTTCATTTTCACTGTAGTGCAATATTCAATAATGTGAATACACCATAATTTATGCCATGTACTCTTGTCGGTGGGCATTTAGATAGTTCCTATCTTTAGCTATTATAAATAGTGTAATTGTGAACTCTATGTGGCTCCTGCTATGAATGTGCAAAATGTTTTTACTTTGAAAGAGAAAAACTTTTGTTAATATTTATAATCAATTAAAAATAGTTTTTCAAGACTTGAACCTTTGATAGAACCTCAATTCCATTTTATTTGTCAGATTTGCTTCAATGAAGGCTTATACACTTAAAATTGGAGACAAAAATCATGCTCTAAAAATTGAGATAGAAAAAAACTAGAGATGATGTGTTTCATTGTGTTTCCAGTACTACATTTTATTTACAAAAATATATTTTGTTTGTGGATATGACTCTAGTTTGTGGAAATTTCTTGAGTTTGTTGGGAGTTCAGGAAGAAAAACCAAATTGAGTATTTAGTTTCTGCTACCAAAAAGTTGTGTGGCGATTTCATTCAAGGCAAGTACCTTTGAAATAGGAGTTAACTTTTTTCCTGCTCAATTTTATGAATGGTTTATAACCCTTAGACTTTATGAGATAATATATCTTTATTATTTGTTCATTGCTTGTCTTGCTTTTGGATATGAGGTATGATAAACTTAAAACTGTGTTTGGAAGATTTTAAAATAATGTTTGCTATTTTATTTTATCTTCAATTTAGCGCTTTAAGAAGTTTATCATTGGTGTTTTAAAATAAGTATTTCTGTATACTGAAAACTACAAAACATTTCAGAAAAATGACCCAAATAAAGGAAATATATATAATTTTTATGGATTGGAAAACCCAAATTAGTAACCTGTAGATTCTCTATCAAAAATCTCAGTACTTTTTTTTATAGAAATTGAGAAACTAATTCTAAAATATATGCAGAAATTTAAAGGACCTAGAAGAGCTAAAATAATTTTGAGAAGGAACATAGGGACTTAAAGCACCAGACTTCAGAATTTATATAAAGCTATATTAATAGTCAAATATTAGGAGGGCGGAGCAAGATGGCCGAATAGGAACAGCTCCAGTCTCCAACTCCCAGCGCGAGCGACACAGAAGACCGGTGATTTCTGCATTTTCAACTGAGGTACTGGGTTCATCTCACTGGGGAGTGCCGGACGATCGGTGCTGGTCAGCTGCTGCAGCCCGACCAGCGAGAGCTGAAGCAGGGCGAGGCATCGCCTCACCTGGGAAGCGCAAGGGGGAAGGGAATCCCTTTTCCTAGCCAGGGGAACTGAGACACACAACACCTGGAAAATCGGGTAACTCCCACCCCAATATTGCGCTTTAAGCAACCAGGCACACCAGGAGATCATATCCCACACCTGGCCGGGAGGGTCCCACGCCCACGGAGCCTCCCTCATTGCTAGCACAGCAGTCTGTGATCTACCGGCAAGGCAGCAGCGAGGCTGGGGGAGGGGCGCCCGCCATTGCTGAGGCTTAAGTAGGTAAACAAAGCTGCTGGGAAGCTCCAACTGGGTGGAGCTCACAGCAGCTCAAGGAAACCTGCCTGTCTCTGTAGACTCCACCTCTGGGGACAGGGCACAGTAAACAATAACAAACGCAGCAGACACCTCTGCAGACGCAAACGACTCTGTCTGACAGCTTTGAAGAGAGCGGTGGATCTCCCAACACGGCGGTTGAGATCTGAGAAGGGACAGACTCCCTGCTCAAGTGGGTCCCTGACCCCTGAGTAACCTAACTGGGAGACATCCCCCACCAGGGGCAGTCTGACAACCCACACCTCACACGGTGGAGTACACCCCTGAGAGGAAGCTTCCAAAGCAAGAATCAGACAGGTACACTCGCTGTTCAGAAATATTCTATCTTCTGCAGCCTCTGCTGCTGATACCCAGGCAAACAGGGTCTGGAGTGGACCTCAAGCAATCTCCAACAGACCTACAGCTGAGGGTCCTGACTGTTAGAAGGAAAACTATCAAACAGGAAGGACACCTACACCAAAACCCCATCAGTACATCACCATCATCAAAGACCAGAGGCAGATAAAACCACAAAGATGGGGAAAAAGCAGGGCAGAAAAGCTGGAAATTCAAAAAATAAGAGCACATCTCCCCCGGCAAAGGAGCGCAGCTCATCGCCAGCAACGGATCAAAGCTGGACGGAGAATGACTTTGACGAGATGAGAGAAGAAGGCTTCAGTCCATCAAATTTCTCAGAGCTAAAGGAGGAATTACGTACCCAGCGCAAAGAAACTAAAAATCTTGAAAAAAAAAGTGGAAGAATTGACGGCTAGAGTAATTAATGCAGAGAAGGTCATAAACGAAATGAAAGAGATGAAAACCATGACACGAGAAATACGTGACAAATGCACAAGCTTCAGTAACCGACTTGATCAACTGGAAGAAAGAGTATCAGCGATTGAGAATCAAATGAATGAAATGAAGCGAGAAGAGAAACCAAAAGAAAAAAGAAGAAAAAGAAATGAACAAAGCCTGCAAGAAGTATGGGATTATGTAAAAAGACCAAATCTACGTCTGATTGGGGTGCCTGAAAGTGAGGGGGAAAATGGAACCAAGTTGGAAAACACTCTTCAGGACATCATCCAGGAGAACTTCCCCAACCTAGCAGGGCAGGCCAACATTCAAATCCAGGAAATACAGAGAACGCCACAAAGATACTCCTCGAGAAGAGCAACTCCAAGACACATAATTGC